>NW_013669113.1:0-10527 GCF_000517525.1 Limulus polyphemus
ATTTAAGAAAGGACTTGTGTCGCTAAAGTTTCGTTGGAACGAAGTTACGGAAAATTAACTAACGAACGGAGACGTAACAATATATATATTTCAGTTCACGATATGCCTCGTTGACTAAAGTGTCATTGAAATATAAAATATTTCACTGTAGCTGTATTGGGCGATTTAAGTGTAGCGCATTCAAGGTTTCTGCTCTAGATATTCTAATGACAAATATTCCTTAATATAGCCGTTGTAGAGATAAATTAAGTTTCGTAAAACTAGACCGAAACATCATGAAGTTTAAAACACTTTGTTATCCTCTGTTGTCCCGCCCTAGTGGTATCATTAGAGACGTAAATCATCAAGTAACTCACGGAACCAGTATGTCACATGTAGATCCCGATTACTTAGATTAATAAGTTGTACTTTGGTGATAGAATTCGAAGACGTTTTCAAACTAATAAGTAAATAGGTTCACATATAAGTTCGTGAAAAATAATACAAATTTTTCCAACTTTTGCGATGACTTAATGAATTCAGTACTACACAATAGCTCCATACTTACACATTGTATCTTTTAATACAAAATCAAATAGACGTAATGATTCTTTGTTCCTTCGTTTTTCCAGTATCCATACCTGACCTCTACCAAATAGTAATTCCATTCCTTACGTTCTACTTAAATGTTAGATGTGAAAAAGTTGACAAAGTTCTAATTAATTATGTACGTGAGGCGAATTGATGAGCTCTTTGGTAGATATTGTGATGTTCGTGGTTCTGTTGAGACATCCTATTCAAAAGTAGGTAAGAGTATGATAATGTCTTAATATTTTTCTTTTCATATAAAATAAAAGAGAGGTAAATAAAGATATACAAATATAACTCGGAAATAGAGTACCTATGTTGTTACACATTCTAGAGTACCTATGTTGTTACACATTCTAGAGTACCTATGTTGTTACACATTCTAGATTTTTCAGGGTTAATTAAGACAGTTTCGGAACGTATAAAACTAGTTTTACCTCTTGTTTTGATCTCCATATTCTTAAACTAGCTTTAACAATTAGTGGGTGCTAGAATGTGTAACAACATAGGTACTAAATTCGCTATGTTTTGTTATTACAAATTTTACCTACAGAGAATTGAATGACATAAGAAACAAAGGAGATGGCACGAAGAATATTATGTTAATGATATTATATAATCAATATTTTATATTCTATTATTTCTAAACTAATAAAATTCATACAACACCGGCTATTCTGCTCATAAATATCAGAAAGACTGATATACCTAAATAGATAAAGAGTGAACAAAGATACAAACACGTGTCAAGACTTACAAAACAATGAAAGGAGGTTGGATGTGTCTATGTATAGTTACTTTCCTCTCAGATCAAGTGTAAACTTACAAGGAAGTGAATTCAAAATGAATACATTTTTAACATAATAAAATACGTTCTTGGACGCCATCCTTTATAACAGCCGAATAAAGAAATAAGCAACAGTGATATTAATTTCTTCGGTCGCCGAAAGTCCCTAAAATGATAGATATTTTTAGGTTGAACAATTTTCTCTGGATTATAAAAAAATGATAATTATTCATTGTCAATACCAGCACTTATATCGATACTCTGACTCGCTAGTGAGGTTAACCTTCTTCTACTAGTTTATTATATCAATACCAGCACTTGAATCGATACTCTGACTCTCCAGTGAGGTTTACCTTCTTGTAGTAGTTTATGATATCAATACCACCACTTGTATTGATACTCTGACTCGCTAGTGAGGTTAACCTTCTTGTAGTAGTTTATGATATCAATACCAGCACTTATATCGATACTCTGACTCGCCAGTGAGGTTTACCTTCTTGTAGTAGTTTATGATATCAATACCACCACTTGTATTGATACTCTGACTCGCTAGTGAGGTTAACCTTCTTCTACTAGTTTATTATATCAATACCAGCACTTGTATCGATACTCTGACTCTACAGTGAGGTTTATCTTATTGTAGTATTTTATGATATCAATATCAGCACTTGTATCGATACCCTGACTCTATAGTGAGGTTTACCTTCTTGTAGTAGTTTATGATATCAATACCAGCACTTGTATCGATACCCTGACTCTATAGTGAGGTTTATCTTATTGTAGTAGTGTATGAGATGACATTTAAAACGCTGGGAGGACAGATTACGAACGTAGAAAATTTCCCCTGTCACGTTCTCATTATAACAGGGGATAGTAGTTTGATATGCTCTCACGTGAGGGCGCTGACGCATCAGTCACTCGTGCTGTTTAATTACACTGATCCGGTTTTGACAATCATGCCGCTTATTACTAGAGGCAACACTTACACTACGTGGGCGTAGTGGGCTTTTTTCATAATAAATACTGTAATCAAAGTTGTTTAGGCCCAACTTTACTCTTATCCTTAACTAGATATTTCATGAAGATTTAAGTTATGCGACCTCAAATCATTGCTGAAAGAACACTGTATTTAAAAAATAGGGTTGCCAGTTTAGATGTGTTCTCCCATGAAACGTGTATAAACATAGGGGACGTTACGTCTCAATTATAAAAATTATTTTTACTAAGAAACATTTAAATGGGAGCGTGATATATTACATATAAATAAATGGTGTACAAACACATACCTAAATTTTATATATTACATATAAATAAATGGTGTACAAACACATACCTAAATATTATATGGTACATACAAAACTAGGATGTACAAACACGCACATAAATTCTATATATTAGATATAAATATGAGATGTACAAACACACAACTGAATTCTGTACATTACACACAAATATAAGGTGTACAAACACACAACTAAATTCTATATATAACATATAAGTATAGGATGTACAAACACACAACTTAATTCTATATATTACATATATAAACATACGATGTACAAACACACACCCGAGTTCTATATGTTACATACAAATTATAATACATCATTAATGGTTGTAATAAAAAAAACAGTTTTTATAAAACAATGTACACAATTGTATAAGTTCAGTATTAACACTAAGAGTTTAGTATTAACACTAAAAGTTCAGTATTAGCATTAGAATTTCAGTATTAACACTAGATGTTCAGTATTAACACTAGAAGTCCAGTATTAACGTTAGAAGTTCAGTATTAACACTAGAAGTTCAGTATTAACCCTAAAGACCAGTATTAACAATAAAAGTTCAGTATTAATATTAGAATTTCAGTATTAACACTAGATGTTTAGTATTAACACTAGAAGTCCAGTACTAACGTTAGAAGTTCAGTATTAACACCAGAAGTTCAGTATTAACCCTAGAAGTCCAGCATTAAAACTAAAAGTTCAGTATTAACACTAGAAGTCCAGTATTAACGTTAGAAGTTCAGTATTAACACTAGAAGTTCAGTGGTAACATTACAAGTTCATTATTAACATTACAAGTTCAGTATTAACACTAGAAGTCAAGTATTAACACTAGAAGTTCAGTATTAACACTAGTAGTCCAGTATTAACACTACAAGTTCAATATTAATACTAGAAGTCCAGTATTAACATTAGAATTGCAGTATTAACACTAGAAGTTCAGTATTAACGTTAAAAGTTCAGTATTAATACTAGAAGTTCAGTATTAACACTAGAAGTTCAGTATTAACACTAGAAGTTCAGTATTAACCCTAGAAGTCCAGTATTAACACTAAAAGTTCAGTATTAATATTAGAATTTCAGTATTAACACTAGATGTTTAGTATTAAAACTAGAAGTCCAGTATTAACACTAGAAGTTCAGTATTAACACTAGTAGTCCAGTATTAACACTAAAAGTTTAGTATTAACACTAAAAGTTCAGTATTAACATTAGAATTTCAGTATTAACACTAGATGTTCAGTATTAACACTAGAAGTCCTGTATTAACGTTACAAGTTCAGTATTAACACTAGAAGTTCAATATTAACCCTAGAAGTCCAGTATTAACACTGAAAGTTCAGTATTAATATTAGAATTTCAGTATTAACACCAGAAGTTCAGTATTAACCCTAGAAGTCCAGTATTAAAACTAGAAGTCCAGTATTAACGTTAGAAGTTCAGTATTAACACTAGAAGTTCAGTATTAACCCTAGAAGCTCAGTGGTAACATTACAAGTTCAATATTAACATTACAAGTTCAGTATTAACACTAGAAGTCCAGTATTAACACTAGAAGTTCAGTATTAACACTAGTAGTCCAATATTAACACTACAAGTTCAATAATAACACTAGAAGTCCAGTATTAACATTTGAATTGCAGTATTAACACTAGAAGTTCAGTATTAACATTAGAAGTTCAGTATTAACACGACAAGTTCAGTATTAATACTACAAATTCAGTATTAACACTACAAGTTCAGTATTAACATTACAAGTTCAGTATTAATACTACAAGTTCAGTATTAACATTACAAGTTCAGTATTAATACTACAAGTTCGGTATTAACATTACAAGTTCAGTACTAACATTAGAAGCTCAGTATTAACAAATACTTTTCGTTGACTTTACTACTATCAACTAATATTACCCAAGAAACTTAGCTTAAACCATTTACAAAATATTAGATTTCATCTAATATCTATGAATGAATATAATTTTTTAATATCCCTCTTGATAAATATATCTACAAAGAATTACGTACGTTACATTAAATTCATTTTGTCGCCTCATCACGTCGTTACAGTCTTTGTTGCCAATTCCGGTCACGCCCTATTGGGGGATCGCGCATCTTGACAGTAGGTCTTCAGCGTTTTCATTGCCAAAGGATCCGTCGGTAGGTTGTCACGTCTAAAGCACACTCTACCTCCCTGCACGCTTTCCATAACGCCTACAGTGTACGAGGACAACAATTTCTCAGAACCCGTTTTAACAGTGTGATCGCACAGAAATCTAGAAGTCTGGATGCTTTAGTGGTATATGTTCGCATGGAATAGCATGAATATCCGTTTTATTATCTACTTACTTGAGGTATACGAAGGTTGATCGGGAGGTATCAATGGAACACTAAACTTGGCAAACTCATACTCTTCGTTTCCAGGAGGAAATCATTTTTTGATCATGTTGCTTCACTGCCACTGATATTTGTGTTAAAAGATGCTGCAATTTGCTAAGCACTGCTGAGGTATGAATTGTTTTAAGTCTCTTTTTTGGTGGTCTTGGTGCCTCAAGATGATCCTTATTCCTTTTCCATTCAATGCCGTTAAGTGCAATGGCTATACTAATCTTGAAATTTTCAAATCCTCCTTCTAAATACATCCTCATGATCTGAGTTTATGATTATTTTGCGCCGGAAAGAGCTGTTACATACTTTTCCCAAAAGCGACTAATTTTCGGTTGCATCATATTTCCTACGAACTCCAAACAATGACAAAATGTAGTTCTGATACATCAGTTCCTCCGTAACTTGTATGATGAAAATTGTTTTAATATAATATAACGCACTCATGGCCCCAAGTGCAGAATGAGATTTTGTGGCCACGAGATGCGAGTCATAAACCTCGGATTCACAGCGTGAGCACGGTAACCATGAAGCCACAATTGGTCCAACTGATATGATAGAATCTTTCTAATTTTTTTTTTTGCATAACTGAAAAGTACGCTCCCATAAAATCAAGTATTCGGGCTATTGAACTGTATGACTTCTGCTAGTAGGTTTTAAAAGTCAAGTGTTCACGCTATTGAACTGTATGACTTCTGCTAGTAGGTCTTAAAGTACAAAAGTATTCACACAGACTAAATGTTCTATTATATCAATAAATCAGTTACGGGTTAGATTATTATAAGTTAATTTTTTTATTTATTTTATCATTGATACTACTATAGTGTATAACAGTATATGTTTTTCTTTTACATTGTACTACTTCTTAACATACTTTATATGAAACTAATAATATACTACTATTTACAGCTATATTTCCAACAAGCCCATAAACCGAAATTTTTCATTTTATTCGTTTCTTTTCCCAAAATATAGTTTACGGAATGGTATTCTATCATGACGAATCACATCCTTTCGATTTGAGTTAACCAGAAAATCTTATGGTTTTGTTTGTTTGTTGTTTTATAGCAAAGTCACATTGGACTATCTGCTTGGGAATCGAACCCCGGATTTTAGCGTTGTAAGATTACCGCTGTCCCACCGAGGGACGAAACTTATGGAATTCAAAATCACAAGAACACAAATTTAAAACGAAATGGAAATAGATTTCTCTTCTTGACCTCCTTAATTGAAGTATGTTAGTAAATCACGAATATATATAAAAAATAAGTGTGCTAAATTTGCTATTAAAAATATCTAACAATTTGGTTTGAATAGAATATCTATAATAGATATAATTTTTGCACAACTACCGTAGAAGCCGGTTATTCTTGTTATATGGCTAATAATACATAGATATTATATTTATTCTTGATATATGGCTAATAACACATAGATATTATATTTCTTCTTGTTATAGGCTAATCATTATAGAAAATAGATTAAATTATTGCAGTCTCTTATTTCTCAACTAATCCATTTTCGACACATGGGCGTCACCATTATATTAATGTAAGTAAATAAAGAACAAAAATTACGTGAATTGTACTATACACGTTCAAAACAGTAACCTTCAAATACATTAGCCTTTTGATCGAATAGATGTTATAATGTAAGAGCATATTAATGAGTTCATAGATTAGAGAAATAACACTTAACCAATTAGATCCCTCTTTCAATTTACACTGTTCAAAGCAAAAAGCTTCCCAGTGGCACATCAGTATGTCTGCGGACTTCCAACGCTATAAACCGGGTTTCAATAACCGTGGTGGGTTTAGCACAGATAGCTCATTGTATAGCTTTGTGTTTAACTTCAAATAAACAAACAAGGAAAAAAAAACTTAAGCGTTTCAACAATACTCACAACATGATAAGTACCTACCAGCTATCGATTACTTTAATTGAACCATAAAGATTAGGAAAACACACTTTCTGCACCTCAGTACTTTGTTTAATGCAACCGCAAAGATTAGGAAAACACACTTTCTGTACTTGAGTAGTTACTTTAATTGAACCATTTAAGATAAGGAAAATACACTTTCCGCATGTGAATAGTTTGTTTAATGGAACCATAAATATTAAGAAAACACACTTTCTGCATGTGAGTAATTTGTTTACTTGAACCATAAATATTAGGAAAACACACTTTCTGCATGTGAGTAATTTGTTTAATTGAGCCATAAATATTAGGAAAATACACTTTCTGCATGTGAGTAATTTGTTTACTTGAACCATAAATATTAGGAAAATACACTTTTTTGTAATTGAGTAGTTTGTTTAATTGAACTATAAAGATTAGGAAAAGACCCTCCGCATGTGGATAGTTTGTTTAATTGAACCATAAATATTAGGAAAACACACTTTCTGCATGTGAGTAATTTGTTTAATTGAACCATAAATATTAGGAAAACACACTTTCTCTACTTGAGTAGTTACTTTAATTGAACTATAAAGATTAGGAAAACGCACTTTCTGCATGTGAACAGATTGTTTAATTGAACGAGAAACAAAGTCCATCTCAGTTTTCAAGTGACTTGTATCAACACAAGTAAGATAGATGTAATAGAGTATGGTATCCATATTTATAGATCTCAATAGATCAAGTAGGAAAGTCCATCTCAGTTTTCAAGTTACTTGTATCAACACGAGTAAGATAAGTGTAATAGAGTATGGTATCCATATTTATAGATCCCAATAGATCAAGTAGGAAAGTCCATCTCAGTTTTCAAGTTACTTGTATCAACACGAGTAAGATAAGTGTAATAGAGTATGGTATCCATATTTATAGATCCCAATAGATCAAGTAGGAAAGTCCATCTCAGTTTTCAAGTGACTTGTATGAACACGAGTAAGATAAGTGTTATACAAGTGCGTGTGAATAGACAATTACTAACACCAGATTTTTTCGAACCTTATTCACATAGCTACTCACATGTCCTATAGCTGGGTAGGGTCACAAGGCCGGAAGAAACAGACGTCCTCGGAAAACTGTAGCTGGTCATCTAGAGTGCAGATAGTTTTTAAAGTAACTCTCCAAATCACCTTCTAAATCTTTACCTTGATCGAACGGTGAATAACGTTAGAAACAGCATTCAGGCAATGAGTTCTAATGTTTGGAGGTAATGATTTCCTTCCCTATTTCATGTATCTGCATCACCTGTGATCAAAGCATAAGTCGATTAGTTAGTAAATTAAAAAAACATCACTAAAGTCGCAGAAGCTCAGTAAGTCGGCCTACTTATAGACTTGATCTCTTTACAATAATGAACTCATCTATTTCATGAGAAATATATCTCCATTTTAGACACTG
The DNA here is from genome assembly GCF_000517525.1 of Limulus polyphemus. Lineage (NCBI taxonomy): Eukaryota > Metazoa > Arthropoda > Merostomata > Xiphosura > Limulidae > Limulus > Limulus polyphemus. The sequence continues at coordinate 8,372 of NW_013669113.1, forward strand.
TTTCTCGTTTGTTTTCAACTATTAATATAGTGAGTATAGAATTGTAAATAGAAACCTCTTCATGTGTAAACGTTTTAAACTATTAATATAGTGAGTATACAATTTTAAAAACAGATTTTTCTCTTCATGTGTATATGTTTTCAACTATTAATATAGTGAGTATACAATTTTAAAAACAGATTTTTCTCTTCATGTGTATATGTTTCCAACTATTAATATAGTGAGTATACAGTTGTAAATAGAAACCTCTTCATGTGTATATATTTTAAACTATTAATATAGTGAGTATTAAATTTTATAAACAGATTTTTCTCTTCATGTGTACATGTTTTCACCTATTAATATAGTGAGTATACAAATGTAAATAGAAACCTCTTCATATGTAAACGTTCTGAGCTATTAATATAGTGAGTATAATATTGTAAATATAAACCTCTTCATGTGTATATATTTTCAACTATTAATATATTGAGTATACAATTGTATATAGTGAGTATTCAGTTGTAAATAGAAACCTCTCACGTGTATATCTTTTCAACTATTAATATATTGAATATAAAATTTTAAATAAAGATTTTTCTCTTAATGTGTATATGTTTTCAACTATTAATATAGTGAGTATACAACTAACTGTGTATAGTGAGTATACAAATGTAAATAGAAACCTCTCCATGTGTATATGTTTTCAACTATTAATATAGTGAATATACAATTATAAATAGAAACCTCTTTATGTGTATCTGTTTTCAACTATTAATATAGTGAATATACAATTGTAAATATAACCCTCTTTATGTGTATATGTTTTCAATTTTTAATATAGTGAGTACTTTATTGTAAATATAAAACTCTTTATGTGTATCTGTTTTCAACTATTAACACCATTGTGATTACAAATTTTTGTGCCTCCTTGAAATGGCTCATCGGTACGTCTAAAGGCTGATAACGTGGAGAGTACAACATAGATAGCCCGTTGTTTCTAAACTTATTGTTGTCTTAACATGATGTGTTTCTCTTCAGGAATAATATTCTGGTTGTTTTCATCTGACATATTGATCACGAGAACATTTACTTGTGTTTTGTTTTTCATCTCAATGGCCCAGTCTGTCTCTCTGTATATATGTGGTGTAAACCTTTTCAATTAATATGAACTTGAAGTTATAAATACCGTGATTATCATCTAAGGTCGCAGAGTACCATATAGAGAAGCAAGGTTTTTATGTTTTCGATTGAATTTATATTGAATATTGTGTTTTTTAGAGCACAGCTAAACGATGGGGCTATCTCTGATCTATCCCCTGATGTAAATCGAACCCTGAATTTTAGCTTTATTAGACCTCGAACTATGGTCCACAGAGAGAGTCTTACTTATGTGACAGTTCAAAATAAATACCAGCAAAGTTCTGATTCTGTAGTTGCTTTGCAGGTTATTCTATGAGAACAATTATTTAATTACATTTTGTAACCTTTTCTAGCGTTTCGTTTAAAGCTAGAACAAACCATTCATAACAACAGATGTAACTTATTTATTAGATAATTTAGATGAAGTATAGAAAATAATCCTATAAACTGCTGTTCAAAATTAGTACATTAGTACTATGCACAAATTTCATATGCAAAACACCCTCCCTCCCAGATGTCTTACCAAATATAAGGTTAATGGCTCATAACTCTAAAACTTGATGTTCGATCCCGCGGCGGAGACAGTGAATACAGCTCGTATTGTGCAGCCCTGCTCTAAATAAAAAAAACAACAAACAAAATTAGCAGAAAATGAATAAGTTACGTAACTGGTAATAATAATGTTTGTTTGTAATTAAGCACAAAGCTACACAAATGGCTATCTGTGCTCTGCCTACCACCGGTATCGAAACCCGGATTCTTGCGTTGAAAGTCTGCAGACATACCGCTGTGCCACTGTGGGCTAATGATAATGATAAATGTAATATATAAATAGTAATAATGATAAACGTAATATATAAATAATAATAATGATAAATGTAATATATAAATAGTAATAATGATAAACGTAATATATAAATAATAATAATGATAAATGTAATATATAAATAGTAATAATGATAAATGTAATATATAAATAATAATAATGATAAATGTAATATATAAATGTAAATCTATATTTACATGTTTGTTTG
>NW_013669113.1:11376-14858 GCF_000517525.1 Limulus polyphemus
TCTCAGACGTGACTTTCCGGATAAAATGTGGTCGGCGAGGTAAACGAAAAGTAGTGCATGCCAACAGGCTTTGGCGTTATCACGGTCCAGGACATTTCAGTTGGGACGAAGTGGACAACAGAACAAATGGCGCTGCTGAAGACGTGCCACCTGAAGAAGCCACCGTCGAAGAAGAAACTGTACTCAGTTTTGAGAAGGGAAACGGTGAAGCTCTTGATGAAGTTACTACCAGTGATGTGACTGTTACCGATGATAGAACATTTACTGATGAAGCAGATGAACCCCACATGAAGCAGAAGCCAACGAGACGGAGACCAGTACAGAAGAAGATACGTCCCGTAAAATTAAGAGACTTTATTGAATTGTAATTTTGTGATTGTAATTCTGTACATTTAATTAAGTTATTGTTAATTGTTATTGGTTTATTGTAAGTGGCTATTGTTCGGGACGAACAATACTAAGGAGGGGGCAATGTTGCGTCAGCGAGGTCACGTGACTCGTTCTCTCGAACCTTCGGGAATTGTTGATGGATACAGTGATGTGGGCTCTACTGTTGATGGATTCAGTGAAGTGAGTTCCACTGTTGATGGATATAGTGATAGTTTCACTGTTAATTAGTATGTAGTAACACTCGTAAGAGTAAGTGTAGTGGAATTATTAGTAGAAAAAAATGTTGTACTTTAATTTGGTATATAATATCTATATTATAAAGAGTTAGAAATAAAATGAATACCTCGAACACAAGTTACAAGTTACGAGGAGTGGTTCATGTCAAACTTTGTTGACTTTCTAAATTGACTACAACGATTATTATTTGAACCAATGGTTCAAAAATATATTACTCTACTTAAAATCAATATTCTAAAATGCATAAAACGGCTACATCGAAGCAATTATAATCAGTAGTTATTGGTTACTTATTGTTTCGATATTTGAGTCAAATGTGTTGGGGAATATATAAGCTATTTGGGTTGGTTCAATCGTTAGTATAAACTTAAAGCCAGAAATGACTTTAAGCCAACCAAGTTTCCAGAAAGATTATCAGTATTTCATACGTCAAAGACACTGAACCTAGGATATTCATTTATAAAATGTAGTGTATTGAAAATAAACATATTTTCTTTATAAAAATATTTTATTGAAATGGTTGTAAAACTGACTGCTGTCGGGATGGAATTCTAATTTTGTCTTATATTTAAATATGCATCTAAAGAGATTGTTGAATCGAGAGACCTTATATAATCATCTTTTGTAGCGAAAATGTCAACATTTTACTTTTTTTACCATAGGTGGATAAATCTAAATTTGTTAGTGATTTTGTTTTTTTTTCTTTTATTTATATAACTTATGCTATACCAATTACATTTGTGTGTTTTAAACAAAATCTGTGATTTTTAATAAAAGAAGAAACACGAGTAAAACAAGAATAACAATTTAATCTCTGGAACTTACGATGATTATAGTTCTTTAATTCTGTAAAAATATTCTATCACAATTACTTTAATGAGCTGTATTCAATGTATTTCATTTGGTGGCTCAGAGGTAAGTCTGAGGGCTTTAACGCCCAAGAAGTCGTGTTTCGATATCTAAATACCCTATTGAATAGCTTTGTACTTGGAAACAAAGAAATCACGTAATGAAAGTTTCATGCTTTCTTGTGATAATATATTTTAAGCATTCAAACACACACACACACATATATATTATAGTCTAAATATCCCTAAAAACTGAAACCCGCATGCGAGATTTTCATCACAAGGAATAAGAACCAGATCAAATAATCTACAGTTTTGTTCTTGGTTATCGTTTGATATTAGAAACAAAGTAATGAGAAAGGTTCTTAAGAAAACGAAGAAATGTTATTTACCCTTGCGGTTTAGCGTTAAGTATGAGGGCTTAAACAGCTATAAAACTGGTTTCGATACTCGTGGCGGGCACAACACAATAGCCCATTGTGTAGCTTTGTGCTTAACAACAAACAAACAAATAAAATATTTGTTATTTATTATTTATGAGCTACAGCTAGTTAAACAGTAAATATTTGTTAGTTATTATTATTTATGGGCCGCGGCTAGTTAGACAATAAATATTTGTGATTTATTATTTATGAGCTGCAGCTAGCTAAACAGTAAATATTTGTTAGTTTATTATTTATGGGCCGCGGCTAGTTAAACAGTAAATATTTGTGGTTTATTATTTATGGGCCGCGGCTAGTTAAACAGTAAATATTTGTTATTTATTATTTATGGGCCGCGGCTATTTAAACAGTAAATATTTGTTATTTATTATTATTTATGGGCCGCGGATAGTTAAATTTACTTGGATATAGACATATGCATAGTTTCACTGTAAACACTAATGCCATTAAGTAAGGTATTTTAAAGCTTAATAAGCTTTGGTTTATTTTATTTTATATGTTTCTTTACGTGTAAAGAATTATAAGCATTTTGTTTATTCGAATCTGATTGACAGTGATATAGAGATGTCAGTATATACCCAACTATGTTTAATAGGTATATACATCTTCATTCTTTACGCTGGTGTCTTCTGTGTAAACTAAAGCCTATTAATAACTTTATTGTAACAGAACATTATGCTAAACCTACTAGGACATTCCTTATACTTTGTAGGACTGCTTAAAGAGGTTTATCTTATAGCGCAGTAAGACAGAGAGTACCTTGTACAGTACAACACATGAAGCGAACAGGAAAGCCTAGATCCTACGTTACAGCAAATTTGGTGAGTAAAACATGGAACTGTGTATTATACAGTATGGTCCAGCTTGGTGAGTAGAACATGAAAGTTTGTTTTATACAGTGTGGTTCAGCTTGGTGAGTAAAACATGGAAGTCTGTTTTATACAGTGTGGTCCAATTTCGTGACTAGACCATTAAAGTCTGTCTTATACAGTGTGGTCCGATTTGAAAGTAGACCATTAAAGTCTGTCTCGTGCAGCGTAGTCCATCTTGATGAGTAAAACATGGAAGTCTGTCTTATACAGTGCAGTCCAACTTGGTGAGTAGAACATGGAAGTCTGTCTTATACAGTGTGGTCCAGCTTGGTGAGTGAAACATGAAAGTCTGTCTTATACAGTGTGTGGTCCGTTTTGTGAGTAGACCATTAAAGTCTATCTCGTGCAGCATAGTCCATCTTGGTGAGTAAAACATGGAAATCTGTCTTATACAGTGCAGTTCAACTTGGTGAGTAGAACATGGAAGTCTGTATAATACAGTGTGATCCAGTTTCTTGAGTAAAACATGAAAGACTGTCTTATACAGTGTGATCAGCTTTGTGAGTAGACCATTAAAGTCTGTCTCGTGCAGCGTCGTCCCTCTTGGTGGGTAAAACATGGAAGTCTGTCTTATACAGTGCAGTCCAACTTGGTGAGTAGAACATGGAAGTCTGTCTTATACAGTGTGATCCAGCTTGGTGAGTGAAACATGAAAGTCTGTCTTATACAGTGTGTGGTTCGCTTTGTGAGTA
>NW_013669113.1:15700-23107 GCF_000517525.1 Limulus polyphemus
GTGTTGGAAGGGTCTGATCACTTACCTTGTACAGTGTGGTATATCGTGTTGGAAGGGTCTGATCACTTATCTTGTACAGTGCAATTGATTTTATAGAATAAAGCGTGAAACCTGCCCCGTATTCTCCAGCACAACGTGATAGGTACCTTAGTGTACCATACATGAAAATGGATTATTTACAGTATGGTGTAACTTAGTTAGTAGAACATTTGAGAATTTCCGTTATTATAAAATACCTTTCTTGTAAACAACACCTTTAGTAGTTCTGTTATTTTACAGCAGTACGTTGGGATTAAATCCTTTAATTATAACACTTTTTTTATAAAGTTCTACAGTATCGACTATCAAAACATAACAGCAAGTTTTATTTTTATTTCCATAAATAAGCTAGTTTTAGGCTTATTTTTTATTGGTGGGGTACTATTTTATCTTCTTCGTCTGTAAACAGCAAAACTCAAAGATATTTCATCTGATTTTAATCAATTTCTGTCCGAAGGTTAGACGTCCTATAAGAATTAATTGTGTAGCTTTTGGTGAATGTAGTTCAAAGGTCAAATTCACAATGAAGGTCAGCCACTTTCGTTATAATGGTAGCAAACTAAGATTTTGAAAACCAAAAACTCGAGAACACATTCAGATAGAAATAGGATCTTGGCACCTATACCTACCTTTTTAAGGTGAAAAATCGTTTGATATATATTTAGGATTGGTTTATGCAAAAGAAAACATTGCGTATTGCACTTTTGAACACCTTTCTAGTTTTATTAATATATCATATTTGGTATGTGTTAAATCGAAACGACACGTTCACACTACTTCAAAAAACTGGTTCTTACCACTTTTCATAGAATATATAGTTACTAAAATTTAGAAGTTGAAAAGATCATATAATTTTTTTCGCTAACAGAACCGTTCTGGAATATAAAAGTATGTAGACGACCTTCTATAGTGTATTTCAATTAGCTTACCTCAACAGAAGGTATGGATAACTTATAATAACAGGTGCTATGTAGATGACCTTCTATAGTGTATTTCAATTAGCTTACCTCAACAGAAGGTATGGATAACTTATGATAACAGGTCCGTAATACGTTCCTCCGGTAGACGTACAACAGAGAGTTTATCGAATTATATAAAAACAAACTTGGGTAAGTTAGTGTTATACAATGGTGTGTCGCCGCAGGTGTGATTCATGGACCACAGGCGACATGTTTAGCATCTATATATATATAGTTCACAGCGAATTCCTGGTCATTCGACGAGCAATGCCGTTATGGGCATGCTTATGCCTTGAACACTTTATCATAGCCATTTCCGAGGAAAGATATGCACATAGCTATGTTTCTAAACAATGTATAGCCAAATTATGCAACATTTAGCAGAGGAAAGTAATCAATATCACTTCACAGTTTTGTCTTCTGACCAGTGAATAGCACTTCGCTGTTTTGTCTTCTGATCAGTGAATAGCATTTCACAGTTTTGTCTTCTGAACAGTGAATAGCACTTCACAATTTTGTCTTCTGACGAGTAAATAACACTTCGCTGTTTTGTCTTCTGACGAGTGAATAGCACTTTACAATTTTGTCTTGTGACCAGTGAATAGCACTTCGCTGTTTTGTCTTTTGACCAATGAATAGCACTTTGCTGTTTTGTCTTCTGACCAGTGAATAGCACTTTACAATTTTGTCTTCTGACCAGTGAATAGCACTTCGCTGTTTTGTCTTCTGATCAGTGAATAGCACTTCGCTGTTTTGTCTTTTGACCAGTGATAAGCACTTCACAATTTTGTCTTTTGACCAGTGACCTCTTTGCTTGAAAACTTGACCCAGCAGCTCAACATTGCACGTCGTACTAAGGGGCGTCACAGCTGTCCTTTCACTGAAGCCTTGCCTTTGCTATTGCCCGAGGAGGAAAATGTGTCAGCGGCCTAGCATGAGGATCTGATAGACCTAACGTGTCTCATCCCAGATGATTGAAAGCCGTTCTACCACTCCATCCTTCCAGATGAGATCATCGTTGATGATGTGGACGGATTTCATGGAGAGACGATTAACCTTGCTCTCTTTTACTTCGAGTTCTACAACAACCACTAATGATTAGAATGAAATTATTTGTTTCGACAGCCGTTTTTTTTAAATAAATCTGTAACTTGTTTAAAATTCGATTTGTATTTCATCACGTTTGTTGATGTCTTTTGAAAAGTAGCAGTTTTGGGAAATCTGCGTTTGGCAAAAATTACCTAAACTACTAATTGTCATGTTTTGAATCATAATGAATAGTTTATCGTTACTTAAATGTTCTGTCCTAACACATAATGGTGATTTCCATTGGATAAAATTAGAACGAACATCTGGTATTCATCACTGGTTTTTGTAGGAATACTTCAGTCATTTAATCAAAACTACGAATTGTGGGTTACATCACTTTTGCGTTATAACGTCCAAATAATCGTAACTCGTAGAAAGTATCATTATCGGTTCATGTTGAGAACTTCCTGTCACGAGGACCTCTGTCACACGACTTAATCAGAGAAACTGTCTCTTCTTTAGAAATTGAAACTGATAGCACATGAATGTTCGGTAGTCATTTCTATAGGTTGCGGCAGGAGCTCACTCATTACCGTGGCTCTCACGAGCCTAGACACAGTGACGCTTTTGCTTGCAGAACTGTCTAGCTGTATGCGATATTGGCGCCCTCTCGTTACAATCTTTGATATTCATAACGGATATGTTTCATGAACACATATTATAGCTCCAAAGAGTCAGTACTTGCAACAAGGCAGGTTAGGGCTAGGTCGCAACTGCTTGGTTACGGGAGGTGTCACGTTTTTGGCTGATCGGGGGATGGGGGATCTAAATATTCAGAGTTCAAAACCTGTCTAAGAGATACTTAACAGAATGGACTATGAACTTTGGCCAGATCCCTCATCATTCCTGATAAAGACATTCAAGATATTAGAGAAAATGAAAATGGTAGGAGAAAGTGGGTTAAATTATTTTACTTTATTCTTTTTAAAAGGTCACATTTTCAGTATCTATCAACCATAATTCTAATATAAATTAATCAACATACACGATATACAGTATCTATCAACCATAATTCTCATATAAATTAATCAACATACACGATATACAGTATCTATCAACCATAATTCTCATATAAATTAATCAACATACACGATATGCAGTATCTATCAACCATAATTCTCATATAAATTAATCAACATACACGATATGCAGTATCTATCAACCATAATTCTAATATAAATTAATCAACATACACGATATAATCTTATATACAATCATTGGTTCTGATATGTCACAGATTTTTAGAATGAACTTAATTAACATAATATAATCCTCTCATCCATACAAACTAATTTATGTTATGTAGTAATTACTAAACTTATTTTGAGAGTTTCGGTTCACAAATGTTGTTATCACATGACTAAAAGGCATGGTATAATTTTTTAAGTTATAATTTCAAAACTATCACTTGTGTCTATTAACGATAAAACGTATACACTCAACAATGACAGAAAGAATATTCCGTAATATGACTGCATCCAAATTTGATTTATAAAAACAAGTACAATTTAATGTCCTATATTTCTGTTATACCTGGATTTTTAGAAAATTTATCATTATATATAACTTTATTACCTCTATAAGCTTTATTATATAAATAAATATTCTGTGATTATCTATTAAGTGACAAAACACCACTGTTGTTAACCCCGTTATTTTCGAATATAAATTGTACAAGGTAATTAGAAACTGCTAGAACATTTACACCGAAAGTTAAGATAACCAATCATAAAAAATACATATAAAGTGTGGGTGGCCACTAAAAACCAATTGAATTAACGTTCACATGAACACAATTAAAATACAGTTCAGTGTGTTGAAGCTTCATGGAAAGAATGTCGATGTAGCAATACATAAAAAGAAACATGTAACAAATATGTAAAGAGAAAGTTAAAATCATTACTTCTGGAAAACACAATTTCAGTGTACAGGTTATTAATAACCGATACAAACGGTTTATATTCCCTTGTTTACACACAAAGTAATTCTGCATTTAAGCACACACATTGATAACTAGGAGAAAAAGTTACTGGCGTTATAATATCGTTTTAATAATAATAATAATAGTAAAGAATACTATATCTGTATACATACTATATCAACATATATCTGTCGTTACTAGCTGTGTGAACAGTACAACCATTTACTGAAGTAAACATCTCTATATATATACTATATAAAAAAATATATCTGTCGTTACTAGACGTAAGAACAGTACAACAACTTACTGAAGTAAACATCTATATATATACGATATCAAATATATCTGTCGTTACTGAAATAAACTGAAATAAACAACTGTATATATACTAAACTAATAAATACATCTGTCGTTAGTAGCTGTGTGAACAGTACAACCATTTACTGAAGTAAACATCTGTATATATATACTACATTAAAATATATCTGTCGTTACTAGATGCGTGAACAGTACAACCCTTTACTTAAATAAACATCTGTATATATACTAAATTAAAAATTTATCTGTCGTTACTAGATGTGTGAAAAATACAACCATTTACTAAATTAATCATCTGTGTATATATTATTTAAAAATATATCTGTTGTTACAAGATGTGTAAACAGTACAACCATTTACTGATGTAAACATCTGTATATATTATATAAAAATATATCTGTCGTTACTAGCTGTGTGAACAGTATACCATTTACTGAAGCAAACATCTGTACGTAAATTATATTACAAAATTAATCTGTCGTTACTAGCTGTGTGAATACTACAACCATTTTTTGGAGTAAAGATCTGTATATATACTAGATTAAAAATATATATTTGTCGTTACAAAATATGTTAACAGTACAACCATTTACTGAAGTTAAAATCTGTATATATTCTACATTAAAAATATATCTGTCGTTATTAGCTGAGTGAGCATAACAACCATTTACTGAACTATACATCTGTATGTATACTACATTAAAAACATTAATCTGCCGTTACTAGCTTTGTGAACAATACAACCATTTATTGAAGTAAACATTTGTATATGTATACTCCATTAAAAATATATCTGTCGTTACTAGCTGTGTGAACAGAACAACCATTTACTGAAGTAACGACGGGTATATTTTTAATATAATATATACAGATGTTTACTTCAGTAAATGGTTGTACTGTTCACACAGCTAGTGACAACAGGCATATTTTAATGTAGTTTATATACACATGTTAATTTCAGTAAATGTTTGTACTGTTCACGCATCTAGTAACGACAGATATATTTTAATGTAGTATACATACAGATGTTTAGTTTTCTCTGTGAATAGTAAAATAATTTACTTAAGTAAACATCTGTATATGAACTGCATAAAAATTATATCTGGAGTTACTAGATGCGTGAACCGTAAACCATTTATTGATGTAAACATCTGCATATATTCTACATTAAAAATATATCTGTCGTTATTAGCTGTGTGAACAGAAAAACCATTTACTGAACTAAACATCTGTATGTATACTACATTAAAATATATCTGTCGTTACTAGATGCGTGAACAGTACAAACATTTACTGAAATTAACATGTGTATATAAACTACATTAAAATATGCCTGTTGTCACTAGATGTGTGAACAGTACAACCATTTACTGAAGTATCTATATGTACATATACAACATTAAAAATATATCTGTCGTAACTAGCTGTGTGGACAGTTCAACCATTTACTGAAGTAAACATCTGTGCATATACTACATTAAAAATTATCAGTAAACATCTATATATATGCTATATTAAAAATACACCTGTCGATACTAGATGTGTGAACAGTACAACTGTTTACTCAAGTAAACCTCTGTATATAAACTACATTAGAAATATATCTGTCGTTACTAGCTGTGTGAACAGTACAACCATTTATTGATGTAAACATCTATATATATACTAAATTAAAAATATATATCTTTCGTTACTAGCTGTGTAAACAGTACAATCATTTACTGAAGCAAACATCTATATATATATACTATATTAAAAATATACCAGTCATTAATAGAAGTGTGAACAGTAAAACCATTTATTGATGTAAACATCTATATATATACTAAATTAAAAATATATATTCGTCGTTACTAGCTGTGTGAACAGGACAACCATTTACTGAAGTAAACACCTGTATACATACAACATTAAAATATATCTGCCGTTAATAGCTGTGTGAACAGTATTACCCCTTACTGTAGTAAACATTTGGTTATATATTACATTAAAATTATGTCTGTCGTTATTAGCTGTGTTAACAGAACAACCATTTATTGAAATTAACATGTGTATATAAACTACATTAAAAATATATCTGCCGTTACTAGATGGGTGAAAAATACAACCATTTACTGAAGTAAACATCTGTATATACTAAATTATAAATATATCTGGCGTTGGTAGCTGTTTGAATAGTACGACGATTTACTGAAGTAAACATCTGTATATACTAAATTATAAATATATCTGTCGTTACTAGATGTGAGAGAAGTACAACCATTTACTGAAGATAACATCTGTGTATATACTAGATTAAAATATATATTTCGTTACTAGCTATGTGAACAGTACAACCGTTTATTGAAGTAAACATCTATGTATATACTAGATTAAAAATATATATTTCGTTACTAGCTATGTGAACAGTACAACCGTTTATTGAAGTAAACATCTGTGTATATACTAGATTAAAAATATATATTTTGTTAGTTGCTGTGTGAACAGCAATCCCATTTATTGAAGTAAACATCGGTATATATACTGAATTAAACATATATCTGTCGTTACTAGATATGTGAACAGTACAACCATTTATTGAAGTAAACATCTTTATATATACTAAATTAAAATATATCTGTCGTTAGTTGCTGTGTGAACAGTACAACCATTTACTGAAGTTAACATCTGTATATGTACATCATTAAAGTATATATGTCGTTACTAGATGCGTGAACAGTACAACCAATTACTGAAATTAACATGTGTACATAAACTACATTAAAATATATCTGTCGTTACTATATGTGTGAACAGTAAAACTATTTACTGAAGATGAAATCAGTATATATACTACATTAAAAATGTATCTGTCGTTACTAGATGTGTGAACAGTACAATAATTTACTGAAGTAAACATCTGTATCTATATTACATTGAAATATATCTATCGTTACTAGATGTATAAACAGTACAACCATTTACTGAAATTAACGTGTGTATATTAACTACAATAAAAATATATCTGTCGTTACAAAATGCGCGAACAGTACAACCATTTACTGAAATTAACGTGTGTATATTAACTACAATAAAAATATA
>NW_013669113.1:23651-25923 GCF_000517525.1 Limulus polyphemus
GAAATTAACATCTGTATGTATACTATATTAAAATATATCTGTCGTTATTAGCTGAGTGAACAGTACAACCATTTACTGAAGTACATATCTGTATATAAACTATATTAAGAATATATCTGTCGTTACTAGACGTGTGAACATTACCACCATTTGCTGAAATTAACATCTGTATGTATACTATATTAAAATATATCTGTCGTTATTAGCTGAGTGAACAGTACAACCATTTACTGAAGTAAACGTATATATACATACTATAATGAAAATATATCTGTTCTTAATATACAGATATATATATAACAATTATGTTTTTGTAATTCAGTAAACAACCATTTACTGAATTAATAGTAAATTTTGAATTTACTATTAAAAATATAGTAAATTTTCATTTACTATAATGAAAATATATCTGTTCTTAATACATGTGTGAACAGTACAACCATTTACTCAATTAAACATATGTATATGAACTAAATTAAAAATATATCTGTTGTCACTAGCTGTGTGAAGAGTACCAAAATTTATTGAAATAAACATCTACATATATACTATATTATAAATAAATCTGTCGTTACTAGATGTGTGAACAGTACAACCATTTACTACACTAATCATCTGTGCACATACTACATTAAAAATTAATCTGTCGTTACTAGCTGTTTGAACAGTATAACCATTTACTGAATTAAACATCTGTATCTATACTACATTAAAATATATTTGTCGTTATTAGATGTTTGAACAGTACAACCGCTTACTGAAGTAAATATCTGTATATATATACTGCATTAAAATATTTCTGTAAACATCTGTGTTAATGCTATTTTAAAAATACATCTATCGTTACTGGATATGTGAACAGTAAAACCGTATACAGTAGCAAACATTTATATCTATACCACATTAAAAATATATCCGTCATTTCCAGCTGTGTGAACAGTACAACCATTTACTGAAGTAAACATCTGTATATATATACTATATTAAAAATATAGTTGACGTTACTAGCTGTGTGAACAGTAAACCATTTACTGAATTAAACATCTGTAATTATACTACATTAAAAAATTAATATGCCTTTACTAGATGTGTGAACAGTACAACCATTTATTGATGTAAACATCTGTATATATATACTATATTAAAATATATCTGTCGTTTCTAGTTGTGTGAACATTACAACCATTTACTGAATTAAACATCTCTATCTATACTACAATAAAAATATATCATTCGTTATTAGCTGTATGAACAGAAAAACCATTTACTGAAGTAAACAAATGCATTTATACTACATTAAAAATATATCTATCGTTACTAGATGTGTGAAGAGTACAACCATTTACTGAATTAAACATCTGTATCTATATTACATTAAAAATATATCTGTCGTTATTAGCTATATGAACAGAACAACCATTTACTGAAGTAAACATCTGAATCTATACTACATTAAAAATATATCTATCGTTACTAGATGTGTGAACAGTACAACCATTTACTGAAATTAACATTTGTATATAAACTATATTAAAATATATCTATCGTTACTAGCTGTGTGAACAGTAAACCATTTACTGAATTAAACATCTGTAATTATACTACATTAAAAAATTAATATGTCTTACTAGATGTGTGAACAGTACAACCATTTATTGAAGTAAACATCTGTATATATATACTAAATTAAAAATATATTTGTCGTTACTAGCTGTGTGAAGAACACAACAATTTACTGAATTAAAAATCTGTATTAGTACTACATTAAAAATATATCTGTCGTTACTAGATGTGCGAAGAGTACAACCATTTACTTAATTAAACACCTGTATCTATAGTACATTAAAAATATTTCTTTCGATATTAGCTGTATGAACAGAACAACCATTTACTGAAATTAACATTTGTATATAAACTACATTAAAAATATATCTATCGTTACTAGCTGTGTGAACAGTAAACCATTTACTGAATTAAATATCTGTAATTATACTACATTAAAAAATTAATATGTCTTTACTAGATGTGTGAACAGTACAACCATTTATTGAAGTAAACATCTGTATATATATATATATACTAAATTAAAAATTAATGTGTCGTTACTAGATGTGTAAAGAAAACGACCATTTACTGAAGTAAACATCTGTATATATATATATATATATATATATATCTACATTTAGATATATTTGTCGTTACTAGATGTGTAAAGAAAACGACCATTTACTGAAGTAAACATCTGTATATATATATATATATATATATATAT
>NW_013669113.1:26227-32781 GCF_000517525.1 Limulus polyphemus
TAACATTAAAAATATATCTCTGTTATTATATGTGTGAACAGTACAACCATTTACTGACGTAAACATCTATATATATATATAACATTAAAAATATATCTCTGTTATTATATGTGTGAACAGTACAACCATTTACTGACGTAAACATCTATATATATATATAACATTAAAAATATATCTCTGTTAGTAGCTGTGTGAACAGTACAACCATTTACTCATGTAATCATCTGTACGAAAACTAAATTAAAAATTAAATCTGCCTTTATTATATGTGTGAACAGTACAACCATTTACTGACGTAAACATCTATATATATATATAACATTAAAAATATATCTCTGTTAGTAGCTGTGTGAACAGTACAACCATTTATTGAAGTAACTATATGGATATATACTACATTAAAATGTATCTGTCGTTACTAGCTGTGTGAACAGTAAAACCGTATAATGAAGTAAACAAATCTATATATAATATAGTAAAATATATCTCTCGTTACTAGATGTGTGAACAGTAGAACCGTTTACTGAAGTAAACATCTGTATATGTACTACATTAAAATATATCTGTTGTCACTCGCTGTGTGAACAGTACAAATCTTTCTTGAAGTAAACATCTATGTCTATAGTACACTAAAAATATATCTGTCATTACTAACTGTGTGAACAATATAACCATTTACCGAATAAAAATACGTATATATACTATATTAAAATATATCTGCCGTTACTAGATGTGTGAAATTACAACCATTTAATGAAGTAAACATCTGTACGTAAACTACATTAAAAAATTAATCTGTTGTTACTAGCAGTGAGAATAGTAAAACCGTTTACTTAAGTAAACATCTATATATATAATAAATTAAAAATATCCCTGCCATTACTAGATGTGTGAACAGTACAAACATTTACTGAAGTAAACATCTGTGTATATTACAATAAAAATATATCTGTCGTTACTAGGTGTGTGAGCAGTACAACCATTTACTGAAATTAACATGTCTTTATAAACTACATTAAAAATATATCTGCCGTTACTAGCTGTGTGAACAGTACAACCATTTACTGAAGTAAATATATGAATATATATATATACTATATTAAAAACATATATGTCGTTACTCTCTGTGTGAACAGTACGTTAATTTGCTTAAGTAAACATCTGTATATATACTAGATTAAAAATGTATATCTGTCGTTACAAGCTGTGTGAACAGTATAACCATTTACTGAAGTAAATATATGAATATATGTATATACAATATTAAAAACATATATGTCGTTACTCTCTGTGTGAACAGTACCTTAATTTGCTTAAGTATACATCTGTATATATACTAGTTAAAAAATGAATATTTGTCGTTAAAAGATATGTGAGCAGTAAAACCATTTACTGAAGTAAACATCTGTACGTAAACTACATTAAAAATTAATCTGTTGTTACTAGTTGTGTGAACAGTACAACTATTTATTGAAGTAAAGATACGTATTTATACTAAATGAAAAATATATCTGTCGTTAGTAGCTGTGTGAACAGGACAACCACTTACTGAAGTAAACATCTGTAAAGATACTAAATTGAAAATATATCTGTCGTCAGTAGCTTTGTGAACAGTACAAAAATTTATTGACGTAAATATATGAATATATATATACAATATTAAAAATATATCTGTCGTTACTCTCTGTGTCAACAGTACGTTAATTTGCTGAAATTAACATGTGTATATAGACTACATTAAAGATATATCTGCCAGTACTAGTTGTTTGATCAGTTGAACCATTTACTGAAGTAAACATCTGTATATATACTACATTAAAATATATCTGTTGTCACTAGCAGTCTGAACAGTAGGTCCATTTACTGAAGTAAACATCTATATATATACTACATTGGCTGTGTGAACAGTACAAACATTTACAGAAGTAAACATCTGTACTTATATACTATAGTAAAATAAGTCTGTCGTTAGTAGCTGTGTCAACAGTTCATCCATTTACCGAAGTAAACATTTATATATATATAACATTAAACACATATCTGTCGTTACTAGCTGTGTGAAAAAAACCATTTAGTGAAGTAAACAACTGTATCTATACTACAATAAAAATATATATGTCGTTTCTAGCTGTGTGATCAGTACAACCATTTGCTGAAGTAAACATATGTACCTATATACTATAGTAAAATAATCTGTCGTTAGTAGCTGTGTCAACAGTACATCCATTTACTGAAGTAAACATCTGTATCTATACTACATTAAAAATCTACCTGCCGTTACTAGATGTGTGAACAATGCAACAATTTACTGAATTGAACATCTGTATCTATACTACATTAAAAATATATCTGTCGTTACTAGCTGTGTGAACAGTATAACCATTTACTGAAGTAAACATCTGTGTATATACTACATTAAAAATATATCTGCCGTTACTAGATGCGTGAACAGGACAACCATTTACTGAAGTAAACATCTGTACGTAAACTACATTAGAAATACATCTGTCGTTACAAGATGTGTGAACATTACTACCATTTACTGATTTCAAAATCTGTATATATACTAAATTAAAAACATACCTTTCGTTACTACCTGTGTGAACAGTACAACCATTTACTCAAGTAATTATATGTATACATGCTAAATTAAAAATATATATTTCGTTACTATATGCGTGAATAGGACAACCATTTACTGAAGTAAACATCTGTACGTAAACTACATTAGAAATACATCTGTCGTTACAAGATGTGTGAACAGTACAACCATTTACTGAAGTAAATATCTATATATACTAAATTGAAAATATATCTGTCGTTACTGGCTGAATGAACATTACAACCATTTACTGAATTATACATCGGTATATATACTATACTAAAATATATCTGCCGTTACTAGGTTTGTGAAAAATACGATCATTTGCTGAAGTAAACATCTGTACGTAAACTACATTAAAAATTAATCTGTTGTTACTAGCTGTGTGAACAGTACAACTATTTATTAAAGTAAACGTCTGTATATACACTAAAATAAAAATATACCTTTCGTTACTGGATGAGTGAACAGTACAACCATTTACTAAAGTAGGCATCTATGTATATATTATATAAAAATATATCTGTTTTTACTAGAAGTGTATACAGTACAACCATTTACTGAAGTAAAAATCGGTATATATACTATACTAAAATATATCTGCCGTTACTAGTTGTGTGAACAAAACATCCATTTACTGAAGTAAACATCTGTATATATTAAATTCAAATAAATCTGTCGTTAGTAGCTGTTTGAACAGTACAACAATTTACTGAAGAAAACATCTTTATATATACTAAATTGAAGATATACCTGCCGTTACTAGATGTGTGAACAGTACCACCATTTACTCAGGTAAACATCTGTATTTATACTAAATTAAAAATATACCTCTCGTTAGTAGATGTGTGAACAGTACAACCATTTACTGAAGAAAACATCTTTACATATACTAAATTGAAAATATACTTGTCGTTACTAGATCTGTGAACAGTACCACCATTTACTCAGGTAAACATCTGTATATATACTAAATTAAAAATATACCTGTCGTTAGTAGATGTGTGAACAGTACAACCATTTACTGAAGAAAACATCTTTATATATACTAAATTGAAAATATACCTGTCGTTACTAGCTGTGTGAATAGAACAACCATTTACTCAGGTAAACATCTGTATATATACTACATTAAAAATATATCTGTCGTTACTAGCTGTGTGAATAGAACAACCATTTACTGACGTAACATCTGTATACATTAAATTAAAAATATATCTGTCGTTAGTAGCTGTTTGAACAGTACAACCATTTACTGAAATTAACACGTGTATATATACTACATTAAAAAATATCTGACGTTGCTAGATGCGTGAACAGTACACCCATTTACTGAAATTAACACGGGTATATAAACTGCATTAAAAATATATCTGTCGTTATTAGCTGTGTGAACAGTACAACTATTTATTGAAGTAAACATCTGTATATGTCCTATACTAAAATATATCTGCCGTTACTAGATGTATGAAAAATAGAACCATTTACTGTAAACATCTTTACGTAAACTACATTGAAAAATTAATCTGTTGATAATAGCTGTGTGAACAGTACAACCATTTACTTAAGTAAACATCCATATATATACCAAATTAAAAATATACCTGTCGTTACTAGTTGTGTGAACAGTACAACCATTTACTGAAGTAACATCTGTATATAGTAAACTAAAAATATATCCGTCGTTATTAGCTTGTTTGAACAGAACAACCATTTACTAAAGTAAACATCTGTATCCATACTACATTAAAAATATATCTGTCGTTACTAGATGCGTGAACAGTACAACCATTTACTGTAATTAACATGTGTATATGTACTATACTAAAATATATCTGCCGTTACTAGATGCATGAAAAATACAACCATTTACTGAAGCATACATCTTTACGTAAACTACATTAAAAAATTAATCTCTTGATAATGGCTGTGTGAACAATACAACCATTTACTTAAATAAACATCTATATATATACTAAATTAAAAATATACCTGTCGTTACTAGCTGTGTGAACAGAACAACCATTTACTGAAGTAAATATCTGTATATATATACTACATTAAAATTTACCTGTCGTTACTAGATGCGTGAACAGTACAACCATTTACTGAAATCAACATGTGTATATAAACTACATTAAAAATATATCTGTCGTTACTAGATGTGTGAAAAATACATCCATTTACTGAAATAAAAATCTGTATGTAAACTACATTAAAAAATAATTTGTTGTTTCTTGCTGTGTGAAGAGTAAAACTATTTATTGAAGTAAACATCTATATATATACAAATTAAAAATATATCTGTCGTTAGTAGCTGTGTGAACAGTATAACCATTTACTGAAGTAAACATATGTATATGTACTAAATTAAAAATATATCTGTCGTTAGTAGCTGTGTGAACAGTACAAACGTTTGCTGAAGTAAACATGTGTATATACTACATTAAAATATATCTGTCGTTACTAGATGTGTGAGTAGTACAAACATTTACTGAAATTAACATGTCTCTTTAAGCTACATTAAACATATATCTGTCGTAACTATCTGTGTATACAGTACAATTATATACTGAAAAAACATATATATATATATATATATATATCTGTGTGAACAGTACAACCATTTACTGAAGTAAACATCTGTATATATACTACATTAAAATTCATCTGTCTTTACTAGCTGTGTGATCAATACAACCAATTACTTATGTAAGCATCTGTATACATATACTACATTGAAAATATATCTCTAATCACTAGATGTATGAACACTACAACCATTTACTGAAGTAAATAATTGAATATATACTATATTAAAAATTTATCTGTCGTTACTAGATTTGTGAACAGATTACTTACTTATTAATGATTATTTTCAATACTGTTTAGGGACCATTAATAAGTAGGTAGATTCTAACTGAAGACCATTAATAAGTAGGTAGCCTAAACAGTATTGTAAGTAAACTTTTTAGACTACCTACTTATTAGTGGTCATTACTTAGAATACTGTTTGGACTGCTTACTTATCAATGGTCCTTACTTACAATTATATTTAGGCTACCTACTTTTTAATAGCCTGTAATTAGAATACTGTTTAGGCTACCTACTTATTAATGTTCTGTAGTTAAAATTCAATTCAGACTACCTGCTTATTAATGGTCTTTACTTACAATACTTTTTAGACTGCCTACTTATTAATGGTCTGCAGTTAGAATACTGTTTAGACTACCTACTTATTAATGGTCCTTACTTACAATTCTGTTTAGGCTACCTACTTATTAATGGTCTTCAGTTAAAATATTTTTTAGACAACCTACTTATTAGTGGTCATTACTTAGAATACTGTTTGGACTGCCTACTTATCAATGGTCCTTACTTACAATTATATTTAGGCTACCTACTTTTTAATAGCCTGTAATTAGAATACTGTTTAGACTACCTACTTATTAATGGTCCTTACTTACAATTCTGTTTAGGCTACCTACTTATTAATGGTCTTCAGTTAAAATACTTTTTAGACAACCTACTTATTAGTGGTCATTACTTAGAATACTGTTTGGACTGCCTACTTATCAATGGTCCTTACTTACAATTATATTTAGGCTACCTACTTTTTAATAGCCTGTAATTAGAATACTGTTTAGACTACCTACTTATTAATGGTCCTTACTTACAATTCTGTTTAGGCTACCTACTTATTAATGGTCTTCAGTTAAAATACTTTTTAGACAACCTACTTATTAGTGGTCATTACTTAGAATACTGTTTGGACTGCCTACTTATCAATGGTTCTTACTTACAATTATATTTAGGCTACCTACTTTTTAATAGCCTGTAATTAGAATACTGTTTAGACTACCTACTTATTAATGATCGTTACTTAAAAAACTGTTTAGACTACCTATTTATTAATGGTCCTTACTTTGAATACTATTTAGACTACTACTTC
>NW_013669113.1:33214-34134 GCF_000517525.1 Limulus polyphemus
CCTACTTATTAATGGTCCTTTCTTACAGTAATGTTTAGACTACCTACTTATTAATGGTCCTTACTTAGAATACTGTTTAGACTACCTACTTATTAATGATCGTTACTTAAAAAACTGTTTAGACTACCTATTTATTAATGGTCCTTACTTTGAATACTATTTAGACTACTACTTTTTAATGTTCTGTAGCTAGAATACTGTTTAGGTTATTTACTTTTTAATGGTCTGTATCTAGAATACCGTACAGTATACATACTTATTAATGGTATGTAGTTAAAATACTATTTTGACTACATACATAATTATGGTTCTATCTTAGAATACTGTTTGGACTACATACTTATCATGGTCCTTCCTTAGAATACTGTTTAGACTGCCTACTTATTAATTGTCCTTATCTACAATACTGTTTAGACTACCTACTTATTAATCGTCCTTACTTACAGTACTCTTTAGACTACCTACTTATTAATGGTCTGTCGTTAGAATACGGTATCGGCTATTTACTTATTAATGGTCTGTATCTAGAATACGGTATAATCTACATACATATTAATGGTCTGTATCTAGAATACGGTATAGTCTACATACATATTAATGGTCTGTAGTTAAAATACTATTTCGACTACATACTTATTTATGGTCCTATCATAAAATACTGTTTAGGCTTACTACTTATTAATAGTCTGCAGTTAGAAAACTGCTTAGGCTATCTACTTATTAATGGTCCTTACATACAGTACTGTTCAGGCTATCTACTTATTAAGGATCTGTAGTTAGAATACTGCTTAGGCTATCTACTTACTAATGGTCAATACTTTCAGTATTGTTTAGACTACCTACTTATTATGGTCCTTACTTACAACACTATTTAGACTACCTACTTATTAATGGACCTAACTGCTAATACTGTTTAGATT
>NW_013669113.1:35134-39397 GCF_000517525.1 Limulus polyphemus
TTTAGGCTACCTACTTATCAATGGTCTGTAGTTAGAATACTGTTTAGACTACCTACTTATTATTGGTCGTTACTTACAATAATGTTTAGGCTACCTACTTATTCATGGTCCTTACTCACACTACGTTGTTAACTACCTATTTATAATGGACCTTACTTAGAAAACTGTTTAGAGTACCTACTTATTAATGGTCCTTACTTGCAATAGTGCTTAGACTACCTACTTATTAATGGTCTTTACTTACCATACTGGTTAGACTGCCTACTTATTACTGGTCATTACTAAGAATATTGTTTAGACTACCTACTTATAATGGTCTTCACTTAGAATATTCTTTTGACTACCTACTTATTAACGGTCCTTACTTACAATACTCTTTTGACTACCTACTAATTAATGAACCTAACTTACAATAATCTTTAGACTACTTGCTCATTAATGGTCCTTACTTACAATACTGTTTCGACTACCTACTTATTAATGGTCCTTGCTTACAATACTTTAGTCTTCCTACTTAATAATGATCCTTCCTTAGAATACTGTTTAGAATTCCTACTTATTAATGATCCTTACTTACAAAACTAGTTAGAATACCTACTTACAAATGGTCTTTACATAGAATATTGTTTAGACTACCTACCTTTTAATGGTCTGTAGCTAGAACACGGTATAGGATACATATTTGATAATTCTCTGTAGTTAGAATACTGTTTATACTACCTGCTTATTAATGGTCTGTAATAAGAATACCATTAGGGTACCTAGTTATTAATGGTCCTAAAATACAACACTGCTTAGATTACCTTCTTATTAAATATCCTTACTTAGAATAATGTTTAGAATACTTCCTATTAATTGTCCTTACTTACAATATTATTTAGGCTACTTACTTATTAATAGTCTTCACTTAGAATACTGTTTAGACTACCTACTTATTAATTGTCCTAACTTACACTACTGTTTAGACTACCTACCTATTAATGGTCCTTTTTTTACATAACTGTTTAGTCTAACTACTTATTAATGGTCCTTAATTTCTATATTGTTTAGACTTCGTACCTATTAATGATCTTTACTTACAATACTGATTAAACTACCTACTTATTAATGGTCCTTACTTATAATACTGTTTAGACTACCTACCTGTTTAGGGTCCTTACTTACAATACGACTTAATAATAGTCTGTAGTTAGAAAACTGTTTAAGCTTCCTACTTTTTAATGGTCTGCAGTTAGAATACTGTTTATGCTATCTACTTATTAATGGTCTTAACTTATAATACTGTTTAGACTATCTACTTATTAATTTTTCTTACTTACATTACTGTTTAGACTACCTACTTATTAATGGTACTTACTTACAATACTGTTTAGACTACCTACTTATTAATGGCTTGTAGCTACTATTTGGTGTAGGCTATATATTTGTTAATGGTCTGTAGTTAGAATACTGTTTAGGCTACCTGCTTATTAATGGTCGCAAGTTAGAATACTGTTAGGCTACCTACTTATTAATGGTCTGTATTTAGAATACTGTTCAGTCTACCTAATTTTTAATGGCCTGTAAATAGGATATTGTTTAGGCTACCTACTTATTTATGGTCTGTAGTTAGAATTCTGTTTAGGCTACCTACTTATTAATGGTCCTTATTTACAATATTGTTTAGATTACCTACTTATTAATGGTCCTTACCTATTATTAATTTTCCTTACTTATAATACTGTTTAGGCTACCAATTTATTATTGGTCCTTAATTACAATACTTTTTAGGCTACCTAGTTATTAATGGTTCTTATTTACAATACTTTTTACTTTATCTACTTATATTGGTCCGTTATTACAATACTGTTTAAACTAATTACTTATTAACGGTCCTTACTTACAATAATGTTTAGGCTACCTACTTATTAACAGTCCTCAGTTAGAATACTTTTAAGACTACCTACTTATTAGTGGTTATTACTTAGAATACCAAGTTATAATCGTTCTTACTTAGAGTAATGTTTTGTCTACCAACATATTAATGGTCTTTACTTACAATAGTGTATAGACTTCTTACTTACTAATGGTCCTTACTTTCAATACTGTTTAGACTACCTACTTACTAATGGTCCTTACATAGAATACTGTTTAGACTACCTACTTATTAATGGTTTGTAGCTACAATTCGGTATAGGCTACATATTTGTTAAAGGTCTGTAGTTAGAATACTATTTACACTACCTGTTATTAGTGGTCTTTAGTTACAATACTTTTTAGACTACCTTCTTATTAATGGTCCTTAGTTACAAATCTTTTTATGCTACCTACTTGTTAATGGTATGCAGTTAGAATACTGTATAAGCTACAAACTTATCAAAGGTCCTTACCTAGAATACTATTTAGATTACTACTTTTTAATTGTCTGTAGGTAGAATACGGTACAGGCTACATATTTATTAATGTTCTAGTTAGAAAACTGTTTAAGCTACCTATTTTTTAATAGTCTGTTGTTAGATTACTGTTTAAGCTATCTACTTATTAAAGGTCTGTAGTTAGAATACCTACTTATAATGGTCTTTACTTAGAATACTTTTTATACAGCCTAATTAAAAATGGTCCTTACTTACGATATTGTTTAGGCTACCTACTTATTAATAGTCTGCGGTAAGAATACTGTTTAAACTACCTACTTATTAATGATCCTTACTTACAATACTGTTTAGACTTCCTTCTTCTTAATGGACCTTTCTTACAATACTGTTTAGACTACCTACTTTTTAATGGTCCTTACTTCTAATACTGGTTAGACTACCTACTTATTAATGGTCCTTACATAGAATACTGTTTAGAATTCCTACTTTTTAATGGGCTGTAGCTAAAATACGGTATATGCTACATATTGGTTAATGGTCTGTAGTTAGAATACTGTTAGGCTACCTACTTATTAATGGTCCTTACCTACAATACTGTTTAGTCTACCTTCTTATTAATGGTCCTTACTTAGTATACTGTTTAGACTACCTACTAATTAATGAACCTAATTTACAAAACTGTTTATACTACATAGTTATTAATGGTCCTTTCTTACACTACTGTTTTGACTACCTACTTATATTGGTCCTTATTTAGAATGCTCTTTAGACTACCTACTTAGTAATTGTCCTTACTTACAATTCTGTTTAAACTACCCACTTATTAATGGTTCTGACGTACAATACTGTTTAGACTACCTAGTTATTAATGGTCCTTACTTACAATAATGTTTAGACTAGCTACTAATTAAAGGACCTAACTTACAATACCGTTTAGACTACCAACTAATTAATGGACCTAACTTACAATACTGTTTAGACTACCTACTTATTAATGGTCCTTACTTACACTTCACTTTTGACTACCTACTTATAATGGTCCTTACTTACAATACTGTTTAGACTACCTACTAATTAAAGAACCTAACTTACAATACTGTTTAGACTACCTACTTATTAATGGTCTTTACTTACAATACTGTTTAGGATACCTACTTTTTTAATGGTCTGTAGTTAGAATACTATATGGGCTACTTCTTTATTAATGGTTTATAGTTAAAATACTGTTTAGACTACCTACTTTTTTAATGGTCTGTAGTTAGAATACTATATGGGCTACTTCTTTATTAATGGTTTATAGTTAAAATACTGTTTAGACTACCTTCTTATTTATGATCCTTATTTACAATACTGGTTAGACTACCTACTTATTAATAATCCTAGCTTAGAATACTGGTTAGACTACCTACTTATTAATGATCCTAGCTTAGAATACTGTTTAAACTACTTACTTATTAATGATCCTTACTTACAATACCGTTTAGACTACCTACTTCTTAATGGACCTTACTTACAATACTGTTTATACTACCTACTTATTAATGGTCCTTACTTACACTTTCTTTAAAAAGACGCTTGACCAGTATATCACCTACAAAAGCGGAGTCAGAGAAAGTCAAGTTGACTTCCTTCTGTGCAGAAGAAAACATCTTGGAGAGGTGAAAAATTGTAAGGTGATAAAGGGAGAAAGTGTTTCAGCTCAACACCGGCTTGTAGTACTGGATTGCGGAGTCAAAGGTGCCAAGAGAGGAAAACAGCGAGGTGTACCGAAAATCAAATGGTAGAAACTCGAGGAAGAACAACTAAAAGATCAGTTTAAAGAAAGAGTGATGAATGAGATATCACCTAAGGAGAATGCGAATAAATGGTGGAGAAAAAAGTAACATCATCAGGCGCATAGGGGAGGAGC
>NW_013669113.1:40397-44287 GCF_000517525.1 Limulus polyphemus
GCAGTGGTATGTGCACGTGATGAGGAGGGAAGATGGTTATATAGGCAAGAGGGTTTTGGATATGGAGGTGGAGGGGAGAAGGAAGAGAGGAAGACCAAGGAGAAGATGGAAGGATTGCGTGGATAGAGATATTAGAGAGAAAGGCCTTGTTGGGGACGAATACGAAGACCGAGAAGAGTGGAAACGTGCTGTCAAAAATAGCGACCCCGTATAGATACGGGAAAAGCTACAGAAGAAGAAGACTTACAATAATCTAGACTTCCTACATGATAGTGATCATTACTTACAATACTGGTTAGACTACCTACTTATTAATGATCCTTACTTAGAATACTGTTTAGAATTCCTACTTATTAATAATGATTACTTACAATACTGTTTAGACTACCTACTTCTTAATGGACCTTACTTACAATACTGTTTATACTACCTAATTATTAATAATCCTTACTCACAATACTGTTTAGACTACCTATTTATAATGGCACTTACTAAGAATACTGTTTAGACAACCTACTTATTAATGATACTTACTTACAATACTATTTAGACTACCTACTTATAAATGGTCCTTACTTACAATAATATCTAGACTACCTACTTATTAATGGTCATTTAGCTACCTACTTATTAATGGTCCTTTCTTAGAATATTGTTTAGACGCCCTTACTTACAATAATATTTAGACTACCTACTTATTAATGGTCATTTAGCTACCTACTTATTAATGGTCCTTTCTTAGAATATTGTTTAGACGCCCTACTTATTAATGGTCCTTACTTAGAATACTGTTTAGACTGCCTACTAATTAATGAACCTAACTAACAATACTGTTTAGACTAACTACTTATTAATGGTCTTTACTTACAATGCTGTTTAGACTACCTACTTCTTAATGGACCTAACTTACAATACTGTTTAGACTACCTACTTATTAATGGTCCTTACATACAATACTTTAGACTTCCTACATAATAATGATCCTTACTTAGAATACTGTTTAGAACTCCTACTTATTAATGATCCTAACTTATAATACTGGTTAGACTACCTACTTACTAATGGTCCTTACATATAATACTGTTTAGACTACCTACTTTTTAATGGTCTCTAGCTAGAATACGGTATAGGCTACATATTTGTTAATGGTCGGTAGTTAGAATACAGTATAGGCTACATATTTGTTAATGGTCGGTAGATAGAATACTGTTAGGCTACCTAGTTATTGAATGTACTTTCTTAGAATACTCTTTAGACTAACTATTTATTAATGTTCTTTACTTACAACACAGTTTAGCTACCTACTTATTAAGGGTCCTTACTTACAATACTGTTTAGGCTACTTATTCATCAATGGTCTTTACTTACAATACTGTTTAGGCTACATACATATTAATGGTCCTTACTTACATTACTGTTTTGACTACCTACTTATAATGGTCCTTACTTAAAATACTCTACTTATTATTTGTCCTTACTTACAATACTGTTTAGGCTACCTACTTATTAATAGTCCTTACTTAGAATACTATTTATACTACTACTTTTTAACGGTCTATAGTTAGAATACGCTATAGGATACTGACTTATTAATGGTCTGTAGCTAGAATATGGTTCAGGCTACATACTTATTAATAGTCTGCAGTTAGAATACTGTTTAGCCTACCTACTTATTAATGGTCCTTACTTAGAATACTATTTAGACTACTACTTTTTAACGGTTTATAGTTAGAATACGGTATAGGCTATTGACTTATTAATGGTTTATAGCTAGAAAATGGTTCAGGCTACATACTTATTAATGGTCTGTAGTTAAAATACTATAGAGGCTACCTTTTTATCAATGGTCCTTAATACTGTTTATACTACCTACTTATTAATGGTCCTTAATTACAATACTGTTTAGACTACCTACTTATTAATGGTTCGTACTTACAATACTGTTTATACTACTTACTTATTAATGGTCCTTAATTACAATACTGTTTAGACTACCTACTTATTAATGGTTCGTACTTACAATACTGTTTAGACTATCTACTTATTAATTTTTCTTACTTACATTACTGTTTAGACTACCTACTTATTAATGGTACTTACTTACAATACTGTTTAGACTACCTACTTATTAATGGTACTTACTTACAATACTGTTTAGACTACCTACTTGTTAATGTTACTTACTTACAATACTTTTTAGACTACCTACTTGCCCTAGTGAATAGCGTAAGCAGTCTGCTAATCCGGTGATTCATGGCTCGCAACCTTTAACTGCAAACACGTGCTCAACAATTTGTGGCACTCAAAGTCCATTATTCAGTCAGACATTAGTAGCCAAGGAGTTGCGGTGGGTACTCTTGAGTAGCAAATTTCCCCTTAGCCTAACAGTTCAAATTATAGGCAACCTTGCGCAAATAGTTTTATGAGCAGAAATGTATGAAAAAAATGCAATTTTTTTTTCTTATAGTCATTTTTTCAACTCTGCTCCTGAACTCTTTTGCAGATTATTTATAACTCCAAGACAATAAATAAGAAGCACAACCAACCTGAACTAAAACATCTTTACCGTCATTTTTTATTATCATTTACACTAATGGAAATGACAAACACGTTACATGCGACAAAACCGTAATCGTCTCTCAGCATGTTCTAAGAAAACAATATTTCTTAAGTTTTATTTAAGTTTCCTACTTTTTCTCGAGTATTTGTTAAGTTTTATTTATGTTTCCTACTTTTTACTCGAGTGTTTGTTAAGTCTTATTTGAGATTCTTAATTTTTACTCGAGTATTTGTTAAGTTTTATTTAAGTTTCCTACTGTTACGACAGCGGAAATCACGCGACCCTGGAAGCATGCGCGCTGGAGATTCTAGAAGGATCATGTCTGTTCATGGCAACTCTAGTCATTTCTACGCGCCCTCCATTCTTGTATATAAGTGCGCCAGACAATGAATCGGGACTTTAATTGCACACAGAGACATATAGAGACAGATAATCGAGTCAAGCGTAAGTAACGTGCGTGAATCTTTGTGAGTTCTAGCGTGTGTTTAAGTTAAAGTGACTATGGAAATTAAGTGTTTTTCAAAGTTGTATTGAGAAAGGACATGTATCACCAAAGTTCTTCGGAAAGAATTTTTTCGGGAAATTAACAAAGTCCAGAGACGTAACAAATTGGTGTCAGAAGTGGGATAGAAAAGAAACAAAAATGGAAACGAGAAGTGGGAAATCAAACTACGACTTAGCAGATTTGATGGCAGCAAAACAAGAACAGCAAAAGAAACAAGAAGAATGAGTATATAAACAAGAAAAAAGATTACAGCAGTGGTTGGAGGAAAAGAAAAGAAACAAGAAGAACGAGAAAATATACAAGAAAAGATATTACAGCAGTGGTTGGAGGAAAAAGAAAAGAAACAAGAAGAGAGATTACAGCAGTTGTTGGAGGAAAAGAAAAGAAACAAGAAGAGAGACAACAGCAGTGGCAAGAAAACCTGCAACAGTGGCAGCTCGAACAGCAAAATAAACAAAAGAGACTACAGCAGTGGTTGGAGGAAAAAGAAAAGAAACAAGAAGAGAGATTACAGCAGTTGTTGGAGGAAAAGAAAAGAAACAAGAAGAGAGACAACAGCAGTGGCAAGAAAACCTGCAACAGTGGCAGCCCGCACAGCAAAAAAAAAAAGAGAGACTACAGCAGTGGTTGGAGGAAAAAGAAAAGAAACAAGAAGAGAGATTACAGCAGTTGTTGGAGGAAAAGAAAAGAAACAAGAAGAGAGACAACAGCAGTGGCAAGAAAACCTGCAACAGTGGCAGCTCGAACAGCAAAATAAACAAGAGAGACTACAGCAGTGGTTGGAGGAAAAAGAAAAGAAACAAGAAGAGAGATTACAGCAGTTGT
>NW_013669113.1:44965-50128 GCF_000517525.1 Limulus polyphemus
TACTCTTATTTAAGAACGGACTTGTATCGCTGAAGGGCTTCGGAAATAATTTTTTGGGAAATTAACAAACTACTAGAGACGTAACACTACTTTTTACTCGAGTATTTGTTAAGTTTTATTTAAATTTCCTACTTCTTATTCGTTATCTCGAATCAGTGTTTGGTTAGGATCGTATCACCAATCCTTAAAATACAACACATTTCCTTGCCTACATTTGTCCCAGCTACTATTTTTCTGCATCAGTTGAAAAACAAAACCAGTTTACTAAATGATATAGGAGCATTTTGATCCAACGGCCTTCTTCACCTATGTAATGTTGACGATAAAATACTCTCTTGTTAACGAACAATAGGAACATGAATAGTTGTGGCATCTTATTGTACGGCCGACGACTTCTAAACTGCACGGCTTATACTGCGTGACAAGTGAACAACACGGTTCTTGACTCGTCGTTTATTGAGGTGATCCAGTTATCCTCGGTGGCAGGAGTTTCTCACCTGAGATTTAGAATATTATAGAATACATAAACAGTTAGAAAAGTAGGCTCGTGCCACCAGGTAGCCAAGATATCTGTTTTGTCGTGTTGACGGTTTTATTGCATTCTTGTCACGCTGAACGTGTGAACCACAATGTCGCAAAAGATTCACAAGCTAGATTATGGCCCATGATTCTTACCAAGGTGTCGTTATCTCTTATTGTCTCGACACCATGATCAGATAAAAGATGTCGCTGGGCTTGTTAGCGTGTTGAAACACGATATAGGGACATGAGAGAACAGCAACCTTGCGCGCGCCTTAGCCACTAGGACGTCACCGCAGGCGACGGTCACGGCACCAAAATCTCATGCACCTTTTGCCAGTCGTTGCGTGTCGGGTAGGCGGGGCAAGATTATTACCATAATTTTCTGATTGGCTTACTCTGATCGGGTCATACAGGTGTTTTGCGACCGTTGTCTCCGCCCATATCATGACACTGAAACCTGTCGCAGAAACAGGTATAATTAAAGTTAGGTATTAAATACAATGGCCAGGAACATTTTAATTGTCAACTTGTATAATTTAATACACACGTACATAGCTATATCTTTACATTAAGAACCCTTGTTTTAAATACCGTATTAACATATACTTTAAATATACCAGTAACGTACAAACATTGCCTCTTTTCTAACAGTGTGTAATCTTTGGAGTATTAGTTACCTATCTGAGCGTGTGAGGGCGTTAGTAGAGAATGGCGGGGTAGTGAGTGAGCAGAGAAGCCAGTAACCGAGGCGCAGCAGCCAGATTTTCTTTGAGTAGTAAAGGTTCGCGTGGCCCGATGACGAGAGCTCGGAGAGTCTCGACCACGTTATTTCTGCTCCACGTGCTAAACTAGAGTCAGCATGAAGTAGGAAGTGTGTAGCCTGATGATGTTTCCGTGGCTAGCGGGTCACAGAGAACATGTAACGATCTGATCACTTTACACACCACACACTACAAGTCGCGATGCTATTTCTCTTGCCACTATGAGGTTCTAAAGGATCTCTGATATTTACTGCATGAACACCGAAGACGTTTGTCTCTTCGCACTTCTTACAGAAGTGGACATTGGAAAAAGTGGCACAGTTTGGCTTAAGTGGATTTTTTCATCCTCGTAGGGAACTCAATTTCCGGAACCGCTGTTGTAAGGGGCTCGGTCCTGCCAGCGACGGCGGGTTCGATGGACTCTACGCACGACGGCTGTGATTTGTGTGCTCGTGGAGTCCGTTCTTCAGCTGACGGCTGCTCTATGAACAACCGTGACAGTGTGAAGGGTCAGAAAACATCTCTTGTCATGGATGTGGTAAGTGCTTTTATTACTTTTACCAATGCGTCGTGTGTAAAAACAGATATATGTGTGAAGATGCCCAGCTGATCTCGAGACTGTCTTGGCAACTTAGACAAGTAAGTGAACGACATTACCAATATCACAGACACCCAAAGGCAGCCATGTTAAAAAACGCACTTAAAATAAGCCAGAAAGATTTATTCCAAATTCATTCGTTTCCACCAATTTCTTTGTGTATTTTGTGGCTATATAAGGGCTGGTGATAACGCCTTTATTTATAACAAGTGTTAAATATTCCATAACTAACCAAAACACCGATATTCATTTTCTTCATGACGTGCACAAGTCACGTGATGTCACATTGTGAAATAAGTACTAACTTTAAATATTTCATATCAATCCATACAGTTTACGAACTTTAGTGTGAAAGTGTTAAAATGTTGATCTCTTTTAATGATGGCTCTGATTACCTTCAGGCCGCTTACGAGATCGCTACCCTCTAATACTGGTGCTCCAATCATCGTCAGGAAAAGCTATTCGATAAGGTGGGGACTGTCTTGAATTCACAACTAGTTATTAGTTATTAATTAAATCTTAGCTAATACGCTATATGCACGTGATGAAAGTTATCGTTTTACTTCACTATAGTAAAACAAGATTAGCTTATACCTTGTGTAAATATTTATGTTTGATACCTAAGTTTTAGATACTCAAGTATTTTCAACAAAGAATTCCGGTAATCTAAATATTGAATCGGAAAAGCTGCTCAACTTAATAATTCCAGTTGCTCTTCTCATATATATATATATTATCTTTCAAGATAAAACGCATGGTTACTGTCGCTATGGGTCTCATTTATGCACAGCTTAGTTTCAGCTCATTTCCTACGCAAAACAAAATCGTGTTGTTAATCGATTGAAAATTCTACGCGTTTACGGCAATTGAGTTTATTCTGTGTTCTTGTGAGGAGACGGTCGACTTCAGCGGCATGCGTAACAAAAGAACCTCTTTACGGAGGAGCAGGTGGAAAGCGGAAGACCTCGTGCCAGCAGACGGTACTCTTCACAGTACATTAGTTAACAAGACTTCCCCTCCATTTTCAGTTTACTCTTTGTTTGTTGTATTTGAGGTGCCTACTGTTTTTAGAGTCTTTCACCTGGGGCAGTTTTCCTAATGTACTAATGTGTGAATCTTTACAGAACCATCATTGCTATTATTTTCATACACTTGTATTGAAACCGGAAAATTCACATTCTTAACAAATAGTAATACTCTCTAAAAAAAGGTGCACGTGCTGAATGAATGAATTAGTGGTTATGTACATTGTGTTATATCATTTGCTCTGCAACAATACGTACGTATACAGGACGTTACCTCTACAAACATATCTAGCGTAAGACATGTTGGATACGTTTCAGTAACACATATACCGAAAATTCATTTAAATTATCGCTTAAGATTTTTGTTAATTTCCTAAAAAAAAAGTATTGTGTCTTACAGCGTATATAAAAATTCCACCAACATAAAAACTATTTATGGAAAGTAAAAACAATGAACAAGAAACAGTGGTATTCATAACATATCAGTGTGAACCTCCCACTGTGTGAATATGTCGTTTTTCATTAACTTCATATAAATATTGTTCATACATAGTATTTCTGTTTTTCTTAACTCATAATGCATTGTAACGTTATTATAAGGTCCGATTCTTATTCAATAAGACTATAGCATAGCTATGTAAACCAATACAAGCCATCTGAACAGTTTTTCAATTACTTCGTAATATACGTTTTTTAATCCCATTGTTAAAGTTCGTGGAACTTATGAAAATTGTTTTTTTTTAACTTATCATATTATATATTCTCTTAAAATTACGGAAGAATCGTACGATTTCATTTTAAAAAACTAAAACAGTCGGCCACATAAATAAGGTTACAAACACCAGTTTTCACCTGATGCCGTAAAGACTTTAACTAATCCAGTTCTTAGCCAAATATAAGTTTTTGTTTTTCGTAAAATTAGTCAAGCTCTCCGTGGATTCAAGGAAATTTTGTAAGCTTTACAGTGCAGGTAAGGGCTTTTTTCTAAATTTTGTCACTTCGAAGAAAATATAGTACACCTCACATGTGATCTTAAGGTTATAATATTATCATGTATGCGGAAAATGGTAACTTGGAGCAACATAAACATTTGGAAACTCATGTGTATATATTCGACAATGGTATTAAGGCAACAACATAAACAATTGGTAACTCATGTATATATTCTACAATAGCATTAACGGCAACAATATAAACAAGTGGAAACTCGTGTGTATATATATTCGATAATAGTATTAACGACAACAATATAAGCAATTGGAAACTCGTGTGTATATATTCGACAATAACATTAACGGCAACAATATAAACAAGTGGAAACTCGTGTGTATATTCGACGATAGTATTAAGGCAACAATATAAACAATTGGAAACTCGTGTGTATATATTCGACAATAGTATTAACGGCAACAATATAAACAATTGGAAACTCATGTGTATATATTCGATAATAATATCAACGGCAACAATATAAACAATTGGAAACTCATGTGTATATATTCGACAATAGTATTAACGGCAACAATATAAGAAATTGGAAACTCTTGTGTGTATATATTCGACAATAATATTAACGACAACAATATAAACAATTGGAAACTCATGTGTATGTTCGTAAATGTATTAACGGCAACAATATAAGCAACTGAAAACTCCTGTGTATATTCGTCAATAATATAAAGGGCAACAATATAACCAATTGGAAACTCATGTGCATATATTCGACAATAGTATTAACGGCAACAATATAAGCAATTGGAAACTCCTGTGTATATATTCGATAATATTATTAACGACAACAATATAAGCAATTGGAAACTCGTGTGTATATATTCGATAATAGTATTAACGGCAACAATATAAGCAATTGGAAACTCCTGTGTATATATTCGATAATATTATTAACGACAACAATATAAGCAATTGGAAACTCTTGTGTATATATTCGACAATAATATTAACGGCAACAATATAAACAAGTGGAAACTCGTGTGTATATTCGACGATAGTATTACGGCAACAATATAAACAATTGGAAACTCGTGTGTATATATTCGGCAATTGTATTAACGACAACAATATAAACAAGTGTAACTCACGTGTATATATTCGACAATAGTATTAACGGCAACAACATAAACAATTGGAAACTAGTGTGTATATATTCATTTGTTTGTTTGTTTTTGAACTTCGCGCAAAGCTACACGAGGGCTATCTGCGCTAGCCGTCCCTAATTTAGTAGTGCAAGACTAGAGGG
>NW_013669113.1:51187-69159 GCF_000517525.1 Limulus polyphemus
ATATATATATATATAGAGAGAGAGAGAGAGAGTGAGAGAGGGTTTAGATTACCCAGAGTCTGCGATTTTACATTTATTATTGAAAACGTTCAATTTCTCGGCACAGAATAAACTGTGCTGAAAGTTTCTATACATCGCAGTACTTTCGTGTTTATAAGAAGATGGGACTTAACTGAAATGCTTATTCCCTTCTTATTCTTCATATTCAATATTACTATAAAGTTGATCTTCGGCCATTTTCCTTCTACTTTATGCAGCTGTAATAATCTTAGAACTATGGTATATTTTAATATGTGTCAGGGATAACTCATTGCCAAGTTCGGTTGCTATGTTTAACAGCTTTTTCTCACCAATATTTAGGAAAAGAAAATGCTTTTAAAGGCTCATTTGATATGTTTATTCTGCTTTTTTGAGTCATACAGTTTCGTTTAATTTCGTTGCTGAGCAAGAAGAAAAGACGACATTGAACATCTACCCACGAGTTAAGTAGTGTCAGTGTAAGTTACTATACCCTAAAAACCCAAGGCAAACAGGAACCGAAATAATAAAGGTCTAAACCAACTCGAAATACTCTAGTTCAATTTGTACAATGCATATACTTTGTATTTCACTGTTTCTACGATTACTTTCTTACTACTTGTCACGCAAAGTTTTTTAAGTTTTCGTCGCACTTTGCGTAGTTACACATTTATTATTGATCACAAAATAAAACATATCTGTATAAGGGCAGAGCAATATGCATTTTAACAGCAAATATTTCTTCTGTCACCATTATCACTTTCCTTTCTATTATATGGTTAGAATTTTTGGGTAGTATCTTGTAAACTACAATTCAGTATATATTAAATGCATATAATTATTTTTCCAGTGTCATCGTATGTCGGAAGTTCTCTTAGATCAAACGTTTTATTCTGTGTTCAGAATTTTGAATATACTAATATATAGTGAAAGGTTCGTGGATGAGTGACCACTTTTGCACTAGTTTTTAGCAAGAGTGGATTTCCAAAAAAAATTACCTGATCTTTCTCGAAAGTACCTATAATGATAAATAATGAAGGTTATCATATCTTGAATATTTCTGTTTTGTCATTTAAAATATAATCTTAATTAAAAATTCCACAAATACCGACACGATGTTTTTCATGGAACGTGCCTAGTAAGGGCACTCGTTATGAGGGTCATAAAAAAAGATCATATTTTTGTTTACCAGTAGAATGGTAATTGTTAATATTTTACATCATTTGTTTGTTTGTTTGTAACTAAGCACAAAGCTACACAATGGGCTATCTGTGCTGTGCCCACCACGAGTATCGAAACCCGGATTCTAGCGTTGTAAGTCCGCAGACATACCGCTGTGCCACTGGGGGCTACATCATTTGTTTGTTTTAGAAATTTCACGCAAACTTATGAAAGGGTCACATTCACATAACCGACCTTAGATTACCCACCACCCACTCTTGGGTTACCCCATTACCGAATAATGAGATTTAACCATCGCTCTTATAGCGAACTCATGACTTCAAAATGCGGGGTGCGAACCATGAACCCTCAAATTCACATTTCGGACACGTTAACCTGAAGAAGATAGTTTACTTCAAGTGTATTTTCACCACATTATAAGTGCCATACATTACTCTGCCCACCTTACGGAATGAAACCATTAATTGTCTTTTCCAAAACAAATTCAGTGGTAAGCCACGCCATTAGTATATCAATATCCATGAACATCAAAAACAACATATAAGATTTAGTTTATAAAAATAACATAAGTCCTCTAATAGTTCAACTGTGACCATGAGGGGTTCGATACTTGTAGTGGGCACAGCTGAGATAATAAGAAACAAAGTAAAACATAACAACCCATTATTTCAATTTCTATAACTGATTTTGATTAAAGTTTACAATTTAACATGAACAGCCAAAATTTATTGAAATCATTTGTTTATATTTAGAAAAGCCCACAGTTTCATCCATGTAGTAGTAATACGCCCCCTTTCTCCTACAGAGCCACAGATATTTTTTAGAACGATAGAACGTATTCGAGATTAGGGTGCACTGTATAAAGTTTGTTTGTTTGTTTTTGAATTTCGCGCAAAGCTACACGAGGGCTATCTGCGCTAGCCGTCCCTAATTTAGTAGTGTAAGACTAGAGGGAAGGCAGCTAGTCATCACCACCCACCGCCAACTCTTGGGCTACTCTTTTACCAACGAATAGTGGGATTGACCGTCACATTATAACGCC
The DNA here is from genome assembly GCF_000517525.1 of Limulus polyphemus. Lineage (NCBI taxonomy): Eukaryota > Metazoa > Arthropoda > Merostomata > Xiphosura > Limulidae > Limulus > Limulus polyphemus. Next base: position 53,430 of record NW_013669113.1, read on the forward strand.
CCCACGGCTGAAAGGGCGAGCATGTTTGGTGGGGCTGGGATTCGAACCCGCGACCCTCAGATTGCGAGTCGAGCGCCCTAACCACCTGGCCATGCCGGGCACATATATTCATTTATAAATGCTAATATGCAGCTTGGAATATTGTTATATTTTAAATCAAGTAATGGTCCATTATCTGTCATTACTTGAACCAATATACATTATTCAGGAAGTTAGAGTATTAAAACTATACTGTTATTAAATAAATGTCAATTAAACCGTTGAGTCTATTTGATGTAAAATAAGTGATGAATTTGATATTCAAATGTATATACCGAAGTTCATGCCAATACATGACTGTTTGTTTAGTACTACAAGCTTTGCAACCTAATCAAAAGCCATACAACGTTTGTTGATGAAACATATGATCGTCTTGGACATTTATACAAATTGTACAACATTAAGTTACTGGCCCACTATGATTGAAATGGATAAATCATTGAGTTACTGGCCTACATCGTTGAAATCATTGAGTTACTAGCCCACTATGGTTGAAATTGATAAATCATTGAGTTACTGGCCCACTATGGTTGAAATAATTGAATTACTGGCCTACATCGTTGAAATAATTGAATTACTGGCCCAGTATGGTTGAAATCATTGAGTTACTGGCCCATTATGGTTGAAATGGATAAGTCATTGAGTTACTGGCCCATTTTGGTTGAAATCATTGAGTTACTGGCCCACTATGGTTGAAATAATTGAGTTACTGGCCTACATGGTTGAAATCATTGAGTTACTGGCCCACTATGGTTGAAATCATTGAGTTACTGGCCCACTATGGTTGAAATAATTGAGTTACTGGCCTACATGGTTGAAATCATTGAGTTACTGGCCCACTATGGTTGAAATCATTGGGTTACTGGCATACATGGTTGAAATCATTGAGTTACTGGCTCACTGTGGTTGAAATCATTGAGTTACTGGCCCACTATGGTTGAAATAATTGAATTCTGGCCTATATGGTTGAAATCATTGAGTTACTGGCCTATATGGTTGAAATCATTGAGTTACTGGCCCACTATGGTTGAAATAATTGAATTACTGGCCTATATGGTTGAAATCACTGAGTTACTGGCCCACTATATTGCCACCAGGACTGATCTTTCATGTCTTTCTTCATTGAAACTGGGGCTAGATCTGGATATTCTCCACATGTGTTGTAATCTAAGAACTTATAGGTGGAATAATATGTTAATCATACCATATCTGCCATATACGATGCCTACGATGCTTTTCGCCCAATACCAGGGCTTCTCAGGCCAGGTGGGATATGACAGACGTAGTAGTAATTGCATGAACAACCTGTTAGGTTGTGAACTAAGGATTAATAACATCATATTATTTACTCATTTTAACACTAATTATTTATTATTATAACACCATATTATTCACTCATTTTAACACTAATTATTTATTATTATAACACTATATTATTCATTTATTTTAACACTAACTATTTATTATTATTATAACACCTTATTATTAATTTATTTTAACACTAACTATTTATTATTATAACATCGTATTATTCACTCATTTTAACACTAATTATTTATTATTATTATAGTTTTTACTTGATTTAACTTTTCTATGATTAAGAAGAACTGGTATACCAGCAAGTTCGTCTTCTCATCCCTAGAGAGGGTCCTCAGACCACATCATCAACCAGATAATACTACATTAATAACTCTAAGAATTTATGAGTGAAAGTAACGAAGAATATATAATAACATCTCAACCACACTAAGAATATCTTAGCGTATATATCTGTGTTTTAGAAATACTTTACATTAAGGAGTACCCGAGCGTATATGGCCCGGCATGGTCAGGTGGTTAGAGAGTCGTGGGATCGAATCCTCGTCCCACCAAACATGTTCGCCATTTCAGCCGTAAGGGCGTTATAAGATAACGATTAATCTCATTATTTGTTAGTAAAAGAGTAGACCAAGAGTTGGCGGTGGGTGATGATGACTAGCTGCCTTCCCTCTAGTCTTACACTGCTAAATTATGGACGGCTAGCGCAGATAGCCCTCGTGTAGCTTTGCGCAAAATTAACAAACAAACAATCAACCACACTATATCTGCCATATCCAGTGCCGAAGAGGGTTTTCGCGAAATACCAGTGCTCATCAGACCGGCTGAGATAGAAATTCGGCCATATGTCGTTTGACCATTTCACATATTTATGACATCACTGGAGGAAGGCTGTTTTATGGCAATGGGTTAGGGGAACGCACAGTAATGGCTAACTTTACAAAGCCTTTATTTTTAACCTTTGTGTCCTGAACTTTTAATTTAGTTGGGAATCTAAATAACTGTCATCTGGTGTGACTGTGGATAAAATCTGATCAAATGTATTGAGGATCTGAGAGTAAATCCACTTGTGTGAGGTTTCCACATCATAAAAATGTTGAAATGCTTTCGTTGAGGTCCTGGCTTATTTTATTACTAGTCTCTATCTCTTTACACTCTACTTCTCAAACTGCTGTGTTTCCTTAAATTTTACATACCACAGGAATGTGGATCAGTTACAGCCAGGTAACGTGTTTTGTACAAACATGGGTATTATTGACATTATTTAATAAAAGAATAGTTTGATTAACATACCACAGACATGTGGATATCAGTCACGGACAGGTAACGTGTTTTGTACAAACATGGGTATTATTAACATTATTTAATGATAGAATATTTTGATTAACATACCACAGACATGTGGATATCAGTCACGGCCAGGTAACGTGTTTTGTATAAATATGTATATTATTCACATTATTTAATGATAGAATAGTTTAATTTACATACCACAGACATGTAGATATCAGTCACGGCCAGGTAACGTGTTTTGTACAAACATGGATATTATTGACATTATTTAAAGATAGAATATTTTGATTAACTCTTAAATGTTTCAAGTAATATTATCTGACAGTTTATGATAAAGGTTTTTGTAATACTTCTCTGATAACATTACAAACTTTGTTTGTTTTTAATTGGTATTTTAGTTACTTATTAGTATATATCTAGAGGTATACTTAACTCAAAATGAGAGACTGGTTTTATAACTAGGCCTTTAGTGTGTTTTATAGGAGTTCTGTAAGTAATGTAATTCCATTACATGGCATTATTAGAGGGATACTAGTAGCCTAAAGGTTTATAGGATACTTAAAGCTCTAAGGAATACTAGTATCCTAAAGGTTTATAGGATACTTAAAGCCCTAGGGGATACTAGTGGCCTAAAGGTTTAGATGATACTTAAAGCCCCAGAGGAGAGTAGTGGTCTAAAGGTTTATAGGATACTTAAAGCCCTGGTGGATACAAGTGGTCTAAAGTTTTATAGGGTGCTTAAAGCCCTAGAGGATAATAGTGGCCTAAAGGTTTATAGGGATACTTAAAGCCCTATGGGATACTAGTATCCTAAAGGTCTAAAGAGACAGTTTTTCGTTGAATATGAACTTCAAATCAACGTTAGTGAACTGTATTGATTTGGGTGAGAAGTCCATACATATTGTACCAAATGTGAGACGAACACCATTTCTGATAAACCTATTTTGAAACAAAATACCTCAAGGTGGTAACTTAGTTGTATAATAAGAGATATATTGACCTAACAAAGTATACCTTAAGGTGGTAAATTAGTTTTATAAAAAGTGAGATATTGGCCTAACAAAGTATACCTCAAGGTGGTAACTTAGTTTTATAAAAAGTGAGATATTGGCCTAACAAAGTATACCTCAAGGTGGTAACTTAGTTTTGTAATAAGTGAGATATTGGCCAAACAAAGTATAGCTCAAGATGGTAACTTAGTTTTAATAAGTGAGATATTGGCCAAACAAAGTATAGCTCAAGGTGGTAACTTAGTTTTAATAAGTGAGAATACTGAGAATACTTTCCTTCCTCTCTAGTTTCATCAGTACAAAGTTTGAACCCATAGACTCTTATCATGTGGGTATCCACTGTTTGAAATAGCAGTTTGCTTATCTGCTTTTTAGAGCAAAACTACACAGTGGGCTATTTGCGCACTTTTCGCTGCATGGAGAACTGAACGTTCTGATACACAAGCTTACTGTTCACCCACCTGACGCCTCAGAAAGAAAGAAAAATGTTGCCATCCTTTAGTAGAAATTATTAAGGTTAAAAATTTATCTCTTGTTTGATTCTTTAACACTGAGCTTGCTTCGTTTTTTTTATGAAAATGTATCATTGTGTAGCTCATTTGTACGTCATGTTGTGTAATATATCTTATGTTGTAGTCCTGTCGTCTAACTCTGTTCTAGCTATCTGTTCAGTTTGTGATACCCTATAAATCGGACAGAACTAATTATATGTATAACGTCTTATAAAATCAACTATATGATTAGTAATTTAAAGCGTTTTTTTATGTCAATATCACCAATTTTCCTATCTGTAAAAAATGTCATTTGTATATGGGCGTAACCTACAGTCTAGACTACAGTGGTTATTTTGCTTTGCAATAATTTATCTGTGGTTGGTTGAGAAATATTTCATCTTTTTGTCGACTCATATTGAATTATGTCAGCAATTATAGGAGCAAGCCATGAAGTAAAGGGTAATTAAACTGCTTGACCCATGAGTTATCCCTGCTGCTTAAATCATATGATTCGATAAAAATCTCAACTTTCGCCATAAGAACCTGCCTTGTGTTGTAAGATCAGATGGTTGGATATTTAGAACAATAGATTTTAAAGAAAGAAAACATCAAACAATTCTTGCTTAACAAATAAAAAACACGTATAATAGCTAGCTTGTATTTATACACATACCAGTCACAAGGGAAGCAACTGGATACACACTTTTGTACATCTGTTTGAATGCAAATTAAAATTTTTAGAATTGTGCTGTCATGATATAACTAAGTATATGTATAAACAAATCAAAACAAACTCAGATAATAGCTAGCTTGTATCTATACACATACCAGTCACAAGGGAAGCAACTGGATACACACTTTTGTACATCTGTTTGAATGCAAATTAAAATTGTTAGAATTGTGCTGTCATGATATAACTATGTATATGTATAAACAAATAAAAACAAACTCAGATAATAGCTAGCTTGTATCTATACACATACCAGTCACAAGGGAAGCAACTGGATACACACTTTGTACATCTGTTTCAATGCAAATTAAAATGGTTAGAATTGTGCTGTCATAATATAACTATGTATATGTATAAACATATAAAAACAAACTCAGATAATAGCTGATACTACATGATACTACACACTCCAGGTTTCTTATTAACACTTTAGTGTACATGATACTACACACTCCAGGTTTCTTATTAACACTTTAGTGTACATGATACTACACACTCTATAAAGTGTTAATAAGAAACCAGTGTACCTGCTACTACACACTCCAGGTTTCTTATTAACACTTTAGTGTACATGATACTACACACTCAAGGTTTCTTATTAACACTTCAGTGTACATGATACTACACGCTCCAGGTTTCTTATTAACACTTCAATGTACATGATACTACACACTCAAGGTTTCTTATTAACACTGTAGTGTACATGATACTACACACTCCAAGTTCACTGTGTTGTGACTTACGATATATTCTAACCTTATTTTCCTATATTCCTGGCTTGGCTACAATATAACGTATACCAGAGAAACCTCCAAGTTGTACATCATACGTTGTGTACATCAAAACACTTTGTCATGTGACTACCACATATATTCAGCTATTTTAATGTGGTTAAACATCATACGTTGTGTACATCACAACACTTTGTCATGTGACTACCACGTATCTTCAGCTATTTTAACACAATATTTGAAATAAATCATTTTGTAGCTTTACGTGGCCGTAATAAACTTACAATGAATAAACAGGGCCAATTAAATGTATGAATTTCCGAACAGTCCTAAGATTTATTCTAAGTAAGTTTTAATACTGGATGCCTGTAAAATTGCATGCATTGATATCAAGATGAGTAAGTCAAGCTACTGTGAGATGTAGGCCTAAAAATGTTGCGCGAGCGATTTTTTTTAGCGCTACTAAAAGATGAATGAATATGACGTTACAAAACAAAGGATTCTACAGTGAAATAACCTGTTTTAGTGGCCATGGCTGCAAATAGGGAATATAACCGGTGAAGAATTGATAAATTCATCTACTTTAACTCAAATGTATTGGTTAGCCATATGGGTTGGGGAAATTGGTTTTGTAAAAGAGCTATAAATATTTAAAAGTTTACCCGTGTTTGTATACAGCTGTTTTATATTTACAGTAAAGTTAATGTTTAAAAAGTACACTTCAGAATTTATATCTACCGTTATGACGCACCTGCTTTAAGAGTTGCTGAAAAATATGACACGAAGGTTCGTTTAGAAAACATATTGTTACTTTAGACTTATTGTGGTTAAATTTCTTCCAGTTCTGAGAGTTGTCGACTGTGAGACATTGGCACTACGTGTCCTTGTGGTTTACAATGAAGTTTCAAATTATTTTTTTTTCCATAATATATTGAAATACTGACGCTGATAACGGTATACTTGATAGTTTAGTAGAAAGAAGAAACTGGAAAACGATAAGCTGTTCCCACAACAGATGAAATCTTCTCTTAAATTCCCATGTCCTGAGCGTATGTGCGTGTGTCGTTCTCCGTGAATGGCTACCCTTTCTTTCGCCTCTCGCCATTGTTACGGCACACCCGCAGTAAACCACCGCGGTAGAGAATTGATGAAAGGTAAATTAGTCTTCACAAGAAAATTACCGCATCTAATGAGCTTCTTGGCTACATAAGCGGACTAAAGCAGTTTATAATAAACTATTAAATAAAGAACAAAATGAAGAAGAACTCTAGAGTCATCTTGGCCAATTTATTCTTCAGACCATCATGGCAGCACTATTATGAAGCTTCGGTAGGCCTGAAAACGTTTTATTGTAAACTGTATAACAAAGAATATTGTAATTGGAAAGATGTATCTTATTTTAAAATAATCATTACGTTTAACACAAAGATTATTTTTATTGTTCTTGGAGAACTTGATGTTCCACGAAAATAAAATGTTTCATGCTAACTAGATTTTGATATTTAAAGCAACCTATATCTAGTGATCAATTAGCTGAAAGTAGGAAATTGTAAATGTCACAAATGAATAACTGAGTTATATTACATATTGAGATGCACCAAAAGTGCATAGTACATGCTGTGTTTATCCGGTTTTTCCTTTCCATCACAAACCTACCATAGTTAACCATGCAATTCTTTGTATGACGTTCACTCAATGTTAAAAAATATATTAAACACGTCTATTTGGTATCCCACCACAAAACTGTTATACTGAAACATAGTTGAAGTTATACAGCTGATTAATTCGTGGGTTTCAATATAACAATCCAATCAGATATTCTGGTACAATGATACCGTTGTTTTACATAATCACGTGTTTCAATATAACAATACAATCAGATATTCCCGTACAATGATACCGTTGTTTTACATAATCACGTGTTTCCATATAAAAATCCAATCAGATATTCTAGTACAATGATACCGTTGTTTTACATAATCACGTGTTTCAATATAACAATCCAATCAGATATTCTAGTACAGTGATACCGTTGTCTTACATAATCACGTGTTTCAATATAACAGTCCACTCAGATATTCTAGTACAATGATACCGTTGTCTTACATAATCACGTGTTTCAATATAACAGTCCACTCAGATATTCCCGTACAATGATGCCGTTGTTTTACATAATCACGTGTTTCAATATAACAATCCAATAACAATCCAATCAGTTATTCCCGTACAATGATACCGTTGTTTTACATAATCACGTGTTTCAATATAACAATACAATCAGATATTCTAGTACAGTGATATCGTTGTTTTACATAATCACGTGTTTCAATATAACAATCCACTCAGATATTCCCGTACAATGATGCCGTTGTTTTACATAATCACGTGTTTCAATATAACAATACAATCAGATATTCCCGTACAATGATACCGTTGTTTTACATAATCACGTGTTTCAATATAACAATACAATCAGATATTCTAGTACAGTGATACCGTTGTCTTACATAATCACGTGTTTCAATATAACAATCCACTCAGATATTCCCGTACAATGATGCCGTTGTTTTACATAATCACGTGTTTCAATATAACAATCCAATAACAATCCAATCAGATATTCCCGTACAATGATACCGTTGTTTTACATAATCACGTGTTTCAATATAACAATCCAATCAGTTATTCCCGTACAATGATACCGTTGTTTTACATAATCACGTGTTTCAATATAACAATACAATCAAATATTCTAGTACAGTGATACCGTTGTCTTACATAATCACGTGTTTCAATATAACAATCCACTCAGATATTCCCGTACAATAATGCCGTTGTTTTACATAATCACGTGTTTCAATATAACAATTCAATCAGATATTTCCGTACAATGTTACCATTGTCTTACATAATCACGTGCTTCAATATAACAATCCAATCAGATATCCCCGTACAACGTTACAACATAATCACGTCTAATTCATAGACTTGGTGAAGGTAATATACAAAACTGGTAACAAAAGTAATGGAAAACTTTATTAAGAATGGACCAATATGTGTGTGTTATATATATATGTGTATATACCGTTATCTATCCAGGTCGTCAACCTATTGTTATATTATATATATATATATACCGTTATTGGTCCAGGTCGTCAATCTATTGTCATATTATATATATATATATATACATGCATAATTAAAGTCCACTGTTGTTGGTTCTTATGCTCTTTTGACATAAGTGAAACAACAATATATACAAAATATCAATAGATAAATATTCACGAGACTTAACAATACAGTTGACACTAAATATAAAAATAGAACATTCTCGTGAGTTAAGTGAAACAACAGCATATATAGAGTTTAATATCAATAGATAAATATTAACAAGACTTAACAATACACTTGACACTATAAACATAGAACATTCTCGTGAGTTAAGTGAAACAACAGTATATATAGAATATAATATCAATAGATAAATATTCACGAGACTTAACAATACACTTGACACTAAATATAAACATCGAACATTCTCGTGAGTTAAGTGTATATAGAATATAATATCAATAGATAAATATTTCCGAGACTTAACAATACACTTGACACTAAATATAAAAATAGAACATTCTCGTCAGTTAAGCGAAAACACAATTCACACAGACTGAAACTTCAACATTAATACGATAACTATATTACCTGAGGATTCAGGTAAAACTTAACATTTCAGATCTAGGAATATTTTAGGCCAGGACATATAACGTCATAGCATATTTGGATATCTAAGGATATGTTACCTTAGGCATTATTATTAATACTTCTGGTGAAAAGTAAGGCAATGAAATGAAATATATCAGAGCTGAAAGAAAAGCTCATATTAATGAACCAAATCTTTTCTAAGAAACCGGCTACAAACACTTACTCTCATAAATCAGAGCACAATGAAATATAACCTAAAATGTTTCGACCTTACTAACTCATAATTCACACCCCTCACCTTTTTTTAACCAATGTTTTCTGTCCAATTATATTCATGGTTTGGACAGTTTAGTATTAACTCCTTATATTAAGACAAAAATACAAAATGATCTTCATAAATATAAATATATGTTCAAAATTATTTTAAACTTGATAACCAATGATATTGATAAAACTAGTTATAAAGGAAAAGCACAAAAAATATGCAGCCTACGACCTACACAGTTTACCACGACCTACACAGTTTACCACGGCCTATACAGTTTACCACGACCTACACAGTATACCAACGCTAAACCTTAAAAGGGTTTATAATTCTTCCAGACGACGACGATGTTATTGTATAACACGGTAAAAGGGTTGAAAAGATTATAATAGAAAATAATTAGATACATTCAGGGAAAACAAACTTTGTGGAGACCAACTAACAATAAAGTCTTGAGTATCTTGCAATAAAAGTTTACCGATAAGCTGTAATTTCTTGAATTTTTTTGACTTAAACAAAAGTAGAATCATTGTTCATGCAGATCTTCGAATTGTCTCTTTCGTTATGAAAAACTATTCTTTTATAGTTTACAAATCTTTCTGACAATACTACAGAATAGAATTTCTTTAAAAAAGGATTCATTATTCCGGCAAACACAAAATAGTTAAAATATAATTTTTTCAGACTTGAAAGAAAAACCTTCAAGCTGTTAGGGATCTTTAGAAATGACTTTTATATCTGGCCACTTTACCGACTCTGTCCCTATCATTTATCGAACTTTCGTCTCTGGAAGTCACATTTATATCTGGCCACTTTACCGAATCTGTCTCTATCATGTATCGAACTTTTGTCTCTGGAAGTCACGTTTATATCTGGCCATTTTATCGAATCTGTCCCTATCATTTATCGGAACTTTCGTCTCTGGAAGTCACGTTTATATCTGGCCACTTTACCGAATCTGTCCCTATCATTTATCGGACTTTCGTCTCTGGAAGTCACGTTTATATCTGGCCACTTTACCGAATCTGTACCTATCATTTATCGGACTTTCGTCTTTGGAAGTCACGTTTATATCTGGCCACTTTATCCAATCTGTCCTTAGCATTTATCGTAATCTACCTGAACACCTTTCTGAAGGCCCGCTCTACAGATTTAATCACCTCATCTATAACGTACCATATGTTTCCTCCTCTTTTTAATTACTTATACACTAATGGTATACCTCAACGCTATATAACGCATATTTTGAAGATATTAAAGCTTTATTTGGTTAATAACGAATTTTTCTCTGAAGGGAAGAATAAATAAATCTGTTTTGAAAAAAAAATTATTAAAATCTTTTATTTGACAACAATGTATTTTCTACAGTTTCTAGTCTGACAACAATATATTTACTGTAATGCTGAAAAATACAGTAATTATCCGTTTCATTAATTAGTGAAAGAATATAATACATCACCCACGTACTACATTTGTTAAATACAAAATGATGTTTAATAAGGGTTACAAAAAATTGTATAGTACCGTTCGACCACCGACTGGTCACCACAACATGGATTTTCTCTCGTCTACGTTGTTATGAAGTTCGGTATAAGAATCGGTTTGGGTTGAGAGAGGTGAGAAAGTGGTCAAACTTTAAGGGATTAGAGGCTTACAAAGTGGTTAGAGAATTATTGGAGGAATTAGGGGATTACAAAGTGGTTATAGAATTATTGGAGAAATTAGGGGATTACAAAGTGGTTAGAGAATTATTGGAGGAATTAGGGGATTACAAAGTGGTTAGAGAATTATTGGAGGAATTAGGGGGATTACAAAGTGGTTAGAGAATTATTGGAGGAATTAGGGGATTACAAAGTGGTTAGAGAATTATTGGAGGAATTAGGGGATTACAAAGTGGTTAGAGAATTATTGGAGGAATTAGAGGACTACAAAGTGGTTAGAGAATTATTGGAGGAATTAGGGGATTACAAAGTGGTTAGAGAATTATTGGAGGGGTTAGGGGATTACAAAGTAGATATAGAATTATTGGAGGAATTAGGGGATTACAAAGTGGTTAGAGAATTATTGGAGGAATTAGGAGATTACAAAGTAGTTATAGAATTATTGAAGAAATTAGGGGATTACAAAGTGGTTAGAGAATTATTGGAGGAATTAGGGGATTACAAAGTGGTTAGAGGATTATTGGAGGAATTAGGGGATTACAAAGTGCTTAGAGAATTATTGGAGGGATTAGGGGATTACAAAGTGCTTAGAGAATTATTGGAGGGATTAGGGAATTACAAAGCCTTTCTTTTTTAGCTGCTGAGGAGTTTATTTTTGGTATGAGTCATAGAAATAAGTATAGCATTAATAAAGTTGCAGGGAAAGCGAAGCACGAGGATATTATGTAAAAAAGTGGTATTTAAACGATCCAAACATATCAAGGTCACCAGAGGGTTTTAGGACCAATTTTGATACCTGTGAAAGTATGCACAAAATTAACTAATCCCATGTTTACCTCATAAAAATTATAATTCGTTTTCTTTCTGTGACAAAGAAATTAAAGAATCACTCTAAAAGATTGGCTATAATAACAATAATTGTAATTTGGTTACAAAACTTAGAAACGTTGGTAAAGCCATCATTAATTAAGGAAAACAGGTAAATTAATATACACCGGTAGTTAATTTGTAGGGAAATTAAATACAAATCTAAATAAATGACCTTTCGATTACCAGTTTTCTACAGTTCATGAAATTTGACTTCTCAAAGAACACCAATCTGGATCATAACGTGGAAAATTACAGTCATTATAGCTAGATTATTTACCAACTTTCAACGTTTTGTTCGCAGCTACAGCAAGTGTCTTCAAGTGGCTCTGTTTTGCAGATAGGCAATTCTTAAATGAAATAGTGAAGAAGAACAGGGAAGTGAACATATCGTTAAGGTATATATATATATGAACATATAGGCTTGTTAAATACTACAGATGAAGAATAAGAAGGATAAGAATCATATTATAAATGTATATATATATATATATGAACGTATGGACTTTACATGTTAAAAACTACTGCTGAAGAATAAGAAGGATAAGAATCATATTATAAATGTTAGTTGGGATGTAAAATACTCAACAGTTGAGTTGAGTTATGTTGATGGAAACCATTGTCAAACACTTGGGCAGCAATACAATTATTATTTTCACATCACGGGTGTTTTTAATCACATACTAATTGTTTCGGTAATGTATGGTTAAATTACGAAATATTATTTTTGACATTAAAGCTCACGAAGAACATATCTATCATATAAATCAATAACGTGTTAATAAACGGAGGTTTTATCATCTTTATATATATATATATATATATTATTGTCCACAAAGATCATCTTGTTTGGTCTAACGTTCACATAATTATACAGCTGTGATGTACGGTTAAATTTGTTCAGACGTAAAGACATGCTGTTTCTGACAACTTCTTCTAAAAAATACTGTTGTTATTTCCACTTACTTTTAAACATTAAACGTTTCAGGTGTAATATTAAACCATAGAATCGTGCACGATAACTTTGTTTTTAAGAGCTTTCACGGTGTTTATGAGTACACATATTTACAAAAAAGTATATATTGTAAATGTGGCTTTATCATGTATAATAAACGTTACTTATTTAGACACCACTAATTAAAAGTTATTATTTATCATGTATAATAAGCATTACTTATTTAGACACCACTAATTAAAAGTTATTAATTATTTATCATGTATAATAAGCATTACTTATTTAGACACCACTAATTAAAAGTTATTAATTATTTATCATGTATAATAAGCATTACTTATTTAGACACCACTAATTAAAAGTTATTAATTATTTATCATGTCTAATAAACATTATTCATTTAGACACCACTAATTAAAAGTTATTATTTATCAAGTATTTCTTCCTTCATTTAACTAATTATTTCTCTATTAATTTTCTTATGTTTATTGTACACCTCTCTTAATCCATTTACTTAATTGTGATCCAATAATCTCTCTACATACATATCTATATATATATTATTTTTTAATATCTCTTCACGCGTTCATCCATTTATTTAGCCTTTCATATTTCCATCCAACTATCATTCAATGATGTCATCCATACATCTACTTACGTCTATCTATCAGATACGTCTTCAGCTGTAAGAAATCTGTTTACTTAGGTATAATCAGGCAGATTTTCTTGACGTGGTAAAACGATTCCATACTAACAATAAGGTAAAATTCTACATAAACGCTCGTTAGATACACATTCTTGTGGCGGATGTACAAGAGAGTTATTAATACTTTCATCAATGCATTAGAAGCAAAAATAAAACCAGGGTGAGAGGTTTTTTAGGTAATAACAACGTAAGTCAATATTTTTAAAAATTCTTAATTCAGAAAAGCCCAAATCACACAACGTGTAGCAAAGCTTTCGATTTTGCAAATGTAAAGTATAAAATATAAAACAATCTCGTAAATATTGGCATGTTTAAACTTAGTCAACTTTTTATTGTCATTTATTTTGCTTGCTATAATATCGTTATTATCACCAATAAGACAAGAATAATCATAGCTTTAAAATGTGTACCACGCAGACAGTCAGGATGCCAATACTAAAACCTGAAAACAAAACTTATCTATATATTTATTCAAATGGAATAATTGAAAAAGCACAATCCAGATTTTTTAAAGCCATTGTGCAATGTGGAGGCATTTCATGAGATAGATAAACGTACAATGTGGATGCTATATACACAGTGTCAGTGAAGTAATTAAACAGTTGTAGATGGATAATTTCAATTCGAAATTAACTTCAGATTCCTGTTTTATTTACAGCTTGAATTAAACTATTGTAAACAACATAATGTTTATTATACAATTTTACCATTTTTATAGGAACTTGGAAATGTAATGCCCACAGACGATATTCACATTGTTTATGAATAACTGGTATAAATTTAACGAAAGTTTATTATTCGTGGGATTGTTCTAACGTGCTACTTACTACTTTAAAATATAAAATGTGATTACTGAATAATTTGAAACTCAATTTGTCGTTCTGATAAAAGCAAGTCGGTTAATATATATTTATAAGAGTATTAGACTTTTGACAAAACCCTCTGACAACTTCCTTCATCATCAACCGACAACTCTTGACCCCAACGTACATGTGAATCCATAACATTGAATCTTATGTCTTGGTAATGAAACTCAACAATGGTATATTCTTACAATGTGAATAGCATAAAAAGTGTGTTTATCCAATAAAGACGTAAAAATACTTTTAAATTGTTGGTGAATAGCACTGTTACTTTCATTGTCAGAGTCCAGGCTGCTCTTTAGTTTCGTTCTAAGTACGTAGCTTACTCTGATCAGAAGTTGTTGTTGATTGGGAGTTATTGTCCAGGCTGCTATTTAGTTTCGTTCTAAGTATGAGGCTTACTCTGATCAGAAGTTGTTGTTGTTTCGGAGTTATTGTCCAGGCTGCTATTTAGTTTCGTTCTAAGTACATGGCTTACTGTGATCAGAAGTTGTTGTTTCGGAGTTATTGGTCAGGCTACTCCTGAGTTTCGTTCTAAGTACGTAGCTTACTCTGATCAGAAGTTATTGTTATTATATGTGCTTTTTCCAATCATCTGACAAGTCGTGGTGAAATACGAAAAGTTCAAGTCTACACTGTATAATAATGATAGCAAAGCATCGAAATGTTTGACAATCATCATAGAAGACTTGTATCTCTCGGCTTTAGGCACTGAAATGAGTTGTTTTTCAGTGAAAAGTAATCTAGAGTCGTATGCGGGAAATGCAATGCTAACAGTTTCTGGGGGTTGAAACCCTCTAACATAATAAATAGATTGTCTTTCAAATAAAGTAAATGTTGTTTTTCAGAACGAAAAAGAGAATAGTTTCGTGCCACTATTGTATACGGTACGTTATTAGCTGGGTTAATGTCTGACTTGCAGCCCTTTTGAATGAAACTGCATTTGGAATCAGTTGTAGCGTATTCCTCACGAGTTGTAAAACGTTGATTAATGCTCTACAGAGTATTCCCCACTAGTGGTAAAACGTTGATTAATGTTCTACAGAGTATTCCTCACTAGTAGTAAAACGTTGATTAATGCTCTACAGAGTATTCCC
>NW_013669113.1:70097-73502 GCF_000517525.1 Limulus polyphemus
GACAGTGACTGGAAACCGAGTTGTGTATGATTATGACACTGACTGGAAACCGAGTTGTGTATGATTATGACAATAACTGGAAACCGAGTTGTGTATGATTATGACAGTTACTGCGGGTGTTACGATATTCTTTTAATTTTTCTTTCTTGTAAAATTAGAATTTTGTTTTCATAAGTGAAAACAGAAAATTTGAAATGAAAGTAGTGCGAGTTTCTGATTGGTCCTGTGGAATAATTTCCGATTTCAGAGTTGGCAAACCTGAATCGAATCCATGTGATACCGCAAAATATTCCTCGCACTTTAACGAGTAAGTGCGTTATATTACTGGCAATCAATCCCTTAGCCTGAATGGTGGATGGTGGGGGTTTCTGGCCTGCTGTCTTTCTTCTGGTCAGTAGTTCAAAACTTGTGGACGGCGACAAATAGCCTTACTAGTTTTGTCATAAAAACAAAACACAAATACGAAAGTAATGTACTACCGGGCTGTGTGAGTAACAATGTCGTGTATTTGAAGACATATCTGTTGTAATAGCTAATAAAGAATAAAGAACTAGAAAGGATAGCAGAAAAAAACATGTAACTTAATAGATATTAGCAATTTACCACTATGTTGCCTTAGCAGGAACGACGTGAGGACAGGGTTTTATAACACTGTTGACCACTTGAGCAGAAGGACGTGAGGAAAGGGTTTTATAACATTGTTTACCACCTACGCGGGAGGGACGTGAGGATATTATGACACTGTTGACTTCTTGAATGGGAAGGACGTGAGGATTTTATCATACTGTTGACCAGAAGTTTCACAACAGTCCTATAATATAATATGTAATAGAGAGCAGTAGAGCTGATTAATCTCATCCGGCTGAGAGGGGGTCGATCACTGCCGGTCCCAGCATGAAGCATAGTGAGTAACGGTCCTGAACCAAGGCGACCTACTGGGCATCAAGGTCTTCTCCAGTATGGGCTGATGTTCAATTAGACAAACCTCGCGCTGCCGGCGCGTGTACATCGAACTATTGTTTATAGCCATTGGTGATGGGTCACACTTTCCAGATGGAGGAATGCTGGACGAAACCATCGACAGCCCGTGGCGCTGGACGGCTTGGTGAATAGGTGGTACCTGAAAAACTAGACACGGGGGTTAGCCGAGGACAGGCAAGCTTTCGAACGTTGCTGTCACGTGAGCTCGATACGTTGCCTCGCGGCGGCGGCAGAAAGATACGAAAGCCCTGTTTACTGTAGAGTGAGACAGCAGGGCTTAGACTGAAATTAACAGTGTAAGTCGCCTCTTGAGATCGGCAGTGAACATACGCATTTCACTGCATGCTGAGATAATAAAACCTCGTCGTCAATGGTGTATAATTTACCTTGCCAACAATTTGGACTAACATCGAATTCAATTGAAACAAGTAATACACAAGGCAACTTAGTTTAATATTTTCTTGTTTCGACTCGGAAACTGACGCAGAAAGAAACCAGATGTATAAGTCAAGGGAAGAAAGATCGGACGCTTTCTGAAAAAACAACAACAAAGACTGTAGACTTGAGCTTCTATTTGGATACATTTGCGCGTCAAAAATAATTAAAGTTTTTGAATTCTTACCCAAACATCTTAAAGCGTTTCTTTATAAACAGTTCTTCTTGTGAACTATAGTCATTAATTAGTAAAATAATTACTAAGTACGTGTACACATTAATACTGTTTGTTTGTTTTTATGGAAAATAGTCTTAAAAGACAAAAATACAAAAAAAAGTGGAACTAAGTATACACTTTACGGTTCCAGTAAAACTAAATATGTGAGAAAACCAAAAACAGTGATTGTATAACAAAACTTTGTATATAATTGTTCACTTTGTCTGCAAATCAGGTTTTATAAATGAGGGCACTTTTAAAATATACAATTTAGTTGAATAGGCGGCTTCAGAAAAAAAAATTATTGTTGTCTCTCTGTTCAGGCCGTTTCAAAAGAGCATTATAAGAGAAATGTCATGATGGAGCCGCTAGGTGTTCCTAAACCTGATATATTAGTGTGTCTTGTCCTCCGTTCTGCAGAACAACTGGGCTTTCTAAATACTTTACCAACAGACTATCTACTACAGCCTGTCGACCTGTGATTAATAGTGTATAATAACGAGTCTTGGCCAGAAGTAGGAGTTTTTGTTTCTGTTGGGTGACAAGACACCCCTATGCTTCCCCTCCATGACCTTAAGCTCTCTCTGCTCCAATAATTTTGCCTCTTTTTTACAACCTGGACCGGTGTGCAGTCATTCCTTGTCAAGAACGGCGCGCAGGTACATCTTATACTTAATAATGAGAAAAACAATAACAAGGTGAAAAAAAGGAATTGTTCGTGAAGTCTTGACTTGCTTTAAAAATAACCAACTTTTTCGGTCTGAAGTTTACTGTGTTATTGATACGGGTATCTTTATGAGTTTCCTTGTATGGACAACCACACATACAATAATTAGAATGAAGATTATCTATCCTTAGCTTGAATCAATAACAAGTTTGATAAGGTTAATATTTGCTTTGTTTTATAGTTTAAAAAAGGTTGTAAAATATACGTTTACAGCAACGTTCAATTAGAAACAAGCATAATAATTATTTTACTTAGAAAGTTTCTTTACTCTGCAGACGTACAAAGTTCGAAATTATGAGATTTAGATAAATAAAACTGGAAGTCTGTGAAGTAAAACCAAAACACGGTCCGTATGAAATATACTTTACAAAAGTGTGGTTTAAGAATTCTAAGTATTATAAAAATATGTAATCAACAAAAACATTGGATCAAACAAGAGTAGCCCAAAAGCTGGCGGTGGGTGCCGTTCACTAGTTGCCTTCCCATTAGTCTAGCAGTTCAAAATTAGGAGAAATTCTGAAGGAAGCAAAAAAAAAAATATTAATCAGAAAACTTACTAATAGTTTCTTTAAAAAACAAGACATTCAAACCAGGAAGGTTCATTAATCGAAGTTTTGAGCTCCAAAAGACTTAAAGTATGGAAAATATTATATTTTTATAAAATCATTTAGCTGCTGTCCCATAACTAAATATGTTGCAACCAAAGCCCCCCCCCCCCCCCCGTGGCCAAATTTAAAATTGTCTCGCAACCAACAAGTTAAGATCGCTCAAGACCTGATTGTTGTTATCTATTTAACTTGAAATCAGCCTGTTCCTCACCCCACTCGGTTTTAAAATATTCTGCCGACTAACTAAGTGTGAGATTTCAGTTGGATTTTATGTACTACTTAACTCATCTAGTTCACCCTTAACTTTTATCAAACCAATTAGTCTTTTTTATGTTAACTTTTATCAAACCAATTAGTCTTTTTTATGTTAACTTTTATCAAACCAATTAGTCTTTTTTATGTTAACTTTTATCAAACCAATTAGTCTTTTTTATGTT
>NW_013669113.1:74172-77027 GCF_000517525.1 Limulus polyphemus
ATGTTAACTTGTATCAAACCAATTAGTGTTCTTTATGTTAGCTTTTATCAAACCAATTAGTCTAATTATGCTAACTTTTATCAAACCAATTAGTCTTTTTATGCTAACTTTTATCAAACCAATTAGTCTTTTTATGTTAACTTGTATCAAACCAATTAGTGTTCTTTATGTTAGCTTTTATCAAACCAATTAGTCTAATTATGCTAACTTTTATCAAACCAATTAGTCTTTTTATGTTAACTATGTCGAGCGCCTTATCCACCTGGCCATGCCGGGCCCAACTCTGATAATAGCTAACGATTTGTAATATAATTCGCTGTTTATGTTTCAGTATATCTTTGATTTGTTTTAAATACCAGGTATTATTAAGTATAACGCTGATTAAGCCTGATAACAAACACTCATTAAACATACTGTTAGTTTGTTAAGAGTTGGTATAAAAATCAAATTCATGCAAACTCTGAACATGCCTTGAAAAATATGCTCAGGTGAACTAAGGTTATCTAAGAAAACAGCAAACTGACACACATTATCTTGAATTCATGAATTTGACATTACAAAATTGTGCTCTACTAATTTCAATAAGATGAAATAATATATATATTTCCGCTACTGAAGAAAAAATGGATAGAAAAGCTTAAGCTAAAGCCCTCTGCGTGTAATACACTACTTTTACGGTTCTTCTTGAATTTTCTTTATGGTAAAAGGTTTTTTTCTTTCTTAAGCCATCAAACTTGCAAATCAGTACCCATACTTCAGTTTCTTAAGTTATATTAGATTACTCTGACGAGAGACGGATAATAATAGTCTTGTTAAGAAATTCAAACAATATAAACGCTGCCACTCTATACTTGTATAATGGTTGTTAAGAAAATCAAACAATATAAGCGTTGTGACTATACTTGTATTATGGTTGTTAAGAAAGTCAAATAATATATACGTTGTGACTCTATACTTGCACAATGGTTGTTAAGAATTACAAACAATATATATACGTTGTGATACTATACTTGTATTATGGTTGCTAAGAAAGTCAAACAATATAAACGTTGTGCCACTATACTTGTATTATGGTCATTTACGTGTTTGCTTTATTATCAGTGGCTTTCATATGTACAATTTTTATTGAAATGTGTATGATTCTGAGGAGGACTCACGAGAATGATGACGTCACTCACGAGAATCAGGACGTAGCTATACTTTAGCTTTAGTCCACGAATGGACCTAGTCGAAATGGTCTTTTATTCTCAATAGACTCACGCTTATAAGTCCTGTTGTGTTACAAATGTTAGTAATAAACGTTTTAAAATAAATTTCAAGGCATGATAAAATATCCTTTACCGTCCCTAGAAGTAAAATTTCAATTTATTTTTCATACATAGATATACATATAAAAATATCCAACTGAAAACCACATGTCAGTATCTTCAAGTCCACCTGAAAGTTTAACTCTATGTATATGTGTGTGTGTATGTGTGTATAACGTACAATACAAGCTAATAAGTAAACTGGTTATATGCGCTATGTTCGTGTCTGGGTAGAGTAATCAGTGTCGTTTCCGTGTTTGGGTTTCATGAAGAACATAATCTACTACCATATAAAGGTAAACACGAACAACATGTACGGAAACAAAATCCCCGAAAGTTTCATGAAGAACATAATCTACTACCATATAAAGATAAACACGGACAACATGTACGTAAACAAAATCCCTGAAAGTTTCACGAAGAACATAATCTACTATCTTATAAAAGTAAACACGAACAACATGTACGTAAACAAAATCCCTGAAAGTTTCATGAAGAACATATTCTTATTATCGTATGTTTTAATATTTCAGTTCCCAATTAAGCAGAAGGTTATATGTTATAAATATTAACAGGACAATAATCATTGGACGAAACAGTAACACCGTATAGTTGAAACATCTTATATGATGGCAGAATATCTGATTTTGTTCGCATTCGCTATATATGAGCTAAAAGTTTTTATTAAAATTAATGGAAGTGTTTGATAATTACATCTGTACTTTGAAAAAATTATTTTCTTTCGGTCAAAACAGTAGTACAGCTAAATAAAAAGTCCACATTTTTTCACTATCATTTACCCCACCCACGTTCAAGTTTATTTTCAGTGTCAATTGAAATAAATGAACTTTTTTTTTCATGTATACTGTAACAAGCTAAGAAGTGAATTTTCTTTGAATGTCCACACATATCAATTCAACTTCCCAGAGACTACGTTTATTTTGTAGCATTCTGATCCACTATACACATTTCTTTGTTTATTTTTAAAATAACTGTTCTAAAAATCTTTCTTGTATTGTCAGAAGTCACCTGATGGATTTACTTTTCGTGTTCAAACAGTTGCTTCAGAAAACACAACATTATTTGGAAATACCATATATGAATTTATTCGCTATGATTTGCTGTAGACGTCCTCATATTCGATTGTTTGTTTGAATTTGGCGCAGAGCTACACGAGGGCTATCTGCGCTAGCTGTCCCTAATTTAGCAGAGTAAGGCTAGAGGGAAGGCAGCTAGTCATCACCACCCACCGCAAGCTCTTGGGTTATTCTTTTACCAACGAATAGTGGGATTGACCGTAATATTATAACGCCCCCATGGCTGAAAGGGCGAACTTGTTTGATGTAACGGGGATTCGAACCCGCGACCCGCATATTAAGAGTCGAGTGCCCTAACTACCTGGCCATGCCGGACCCCTCAAATTCGACTCCAAACAGAAGAGTACACTGGACATGTACTTAGAAATTAAAAATTACGAAATTGCAAAAATATATGTAACTTTTGTATGTGCATATATATATATATATATATATATATATATATATATAT
>NW_013669113.1:78027-79008 GCF_000517525.1 Limulus polyphemus
TATATATATATATATATATATATATATATATATATATGTCACTTTTTGTATGTATATGTATATATACGTATATGTTAATTACGTAAGAAACATTATTATGTGGGATATCATTATTATCACGTATAATCTTGTGAACGTACTAGTTGTTATGTATATTGAATAACTTACTTTAATCACTCTTTTCGTATAATGTGACACGGAAAACATAATTTTGATAAGAAAAAATCTTAAAAATCTATTAAGATAAAAAAGTATAATTATATCTCACCATTACAAGGTAGATGTCGCTAATACTTGCATCTTTACAAATATGGCTGTCTTTCAAACAGCCACTTACTACAGAATTGGGGATGTAACACCCGACATAAAGATAAAAATGTGAAGGTCACGTATAACTCAGTAATCTCACTTTTAAGATATACTAGACTGCATATTACAGCTTTACAAAACTGTAATCAGTTATCATAAAATATAACTGGATCTAACCATTGCATGATCTGTTATTCTTTTTTAAATCAAATCTGTCTATTTTGTTGACAGCCCTGAATACTAGTAATCACACCTTTATAAAATATAGCGGGAGCTGATAACTGCCCCATCACTTAACGTAGAAGATATTTGACCTAAAAGCACCAGTAATCAACCTTTTTTCAAAATGTAGTCGGAGCTGAGACCATCTCATCACCAGTTGTTACTCTTTCACAAAACTTCTGAATCTGTCATCATGAGTAATCAGGTTTGTACAAAATATAGTCAGATAACTTATCACCAATTACCAGTCTTTTTACAGTGGCTTCCCGGTGCTCAGCGGTAAGAGTACCGGCTTGCAACGCCAAAATCGGGGTTCGATTCACCGCGGTGGACCCAGCTTATTGCTCAATGTGAACTTGCACTAAAACACATATATACACACACACAAACTTCTACAGCTGTTTCTAAAAAACTTCTTCCTTATGGAGACGGAGCTAATGACCACTCCAC
>NW_013669113.1:79018-88417 GCF_000517525.1 Limulus polyphemus
AATGGAGACGGAGCTAATGACCACTCCACTACCATTTAACAATGGAGACGGAGCTAATGACCACTCCACTACCATTTAACAATGGAGACGGAGCTAATGACCACTCCACTACCATTTAACAATTCTTTAGCGAACTTGTTTCTTCTGGAAAAACATAATGACCAGTGATCAATGTTTTAGAAGCTATGGTCGAATCATTAGCAGCTATTACTATTTTACAAGACTGTCAATTCTTAAAAACAACCTTGTGACCATGCATTAATGAAATGCTTGCAAAATACAAGGTGTCCGAAAAGTCTGGAACCATAGGTGATTTTTAGCTTTTCATAACTTCAGATACGTGACTGATTATCGTGCTGTCAAAGCATGAGAAGATTGAGTTAATCCTGCTGTTAATCCAAACTTGTTTCGAATTACAAGGACAGCACGTGGAACACATTCTGTAAAATTTGTTGAAGTGTCCGTGGTTCCAGACTTTTCAGAGATCATGTATAGTTAAATTTATACAAGCACACCATTATTTGGTTCTATGTTTGTGCAAAATCGTTTGGTCCGAAAACCATCCAGTAACTAAATGGTAACAGCATTTGGACATTTTACTGAGTCCAATAGTTGTTCAACACTGGTAAGTGTTCTTACAGCTCTAAACATTAAATATAAACAGCTGAATCTAATACTTACTATCTCTATCACAATTAATCATTTACATATCAAGTTGTTTGTTTCTTAAGAGGAACCACTTGTGTTAATTACAGTAATTAACAAATTAGGCAAGTTTCTATCAGACTTATATTTTTGATACTAAAAAACAATATGTGTATGTGTCATAATTTTAACACATTTTGTTGTTACGTTTTATCTCCACTATATAGGTCGATCGAATATTCGTGAGATCCAAATTACAAAATAATTGAAATAATTTTATTGACGAAAATATGAAATTTACTAATTTATCCTCGAATGTTTTATTTGTTTTTCTTCTCTGCTATTAGAACATCCATGTGTGAATTGATTCTGTATGGAAAAAATATTTGTTGATTATAATAACAACAAAAAAACGTAGTTGATATATTGAGTATCTCATTTCTCAAACATATAACGTTGGTCTCACTGCTTCAGTAATACATGTATATGTTAGGACATAGAGAAGGGTTCTGGTTAGTGTGTCAACATATTGTATTTTCAGAGTTACATAGTGCTGATGTCGGAAATGAATGCGTGAATGTAAATGTAAAAATTGAACGATACCAAATTATCGGAACGGCTGAAAATGAGCAGTGGCTGAGTTTAAAAGAAACATTAACCATAAAGAACTTAGCACCTGAACTAGACAAGAAATCCAGCATTGGTGAGCTGATGTTAAAAGTGTGAGAAGAGAGAAAAAAAATACGTGTTTGAAATTACCTTGTGTTATTTATACTTACATATTATTGTACTTTCAGTGTTACACAGTGTTAATGATTTGTCCCAACCCTAAGTAATCCTGATGTGTACTAGTATACCTACATATTATTGTACTTTCAGAGTTACACAGTGTTAATGATCTGTCCTAACCCCACTATATTTCTGCCAAGTAATCCTGATAAGTGCTTTTAACCAAGGCCTTTACGTTTCTTTGAAACATTGTTTCTGTCACCATAGGATGATGCATGGGGGTTAGACCGATAGTCGGTTCGAAACCTTCTCTATAATTTAGAGGTTGTGTTTTTAAGGTAACTGAAGTTAAGACCCTCCCACGGGTTAGCAGACATCAACATCTCCCCGCGGTTGTGCGAGACAGACGCCCGCAAACGGAACTCTTACAAACCTTTGTCGGCTTAAAATAATCTAATAACTTCGGACCGATCACTCCTGTACTAATAACTAGCTTTTCGGTGACTGTGTTGACGAAATAGTTGAAAGTGATCATTTAGGCAAGCTTCTAAAAACAGATGTTGTCCGTGATGTTGTAGTTGACTGCTTGTAATGTGCGTTCAAAATGCTTTTATCACGTGGTTTATTCAGAAAGATATAGTTTTAATTATCTTGAACTAAGCCTGAAATAGCTTTGGATACTAATGAAAATTTAATGATGAATTTTCTTTTACAAAACATTAAATGATATATTCACCCACAAAGAAACAGTCACTGACATTTCATGAACCTTTTGTGGTGAGACAACACCCTAGCGGAGATGTAATCTAACTTATAGTGTATTCATACTTTACAATATGCAGGCAGGCACTGACAGCTACAATCTGTCATTATGTAATGTGTGAGAACTCGGTTTATAGTTGTATATATAGATTGGACATTCATGTTACCGTACGGAAACTTATTACATCTACTTTTATATTCCGCCAAAGTAACTCCGGTAGGTTTGCCGTATTAATTATGATAGTAAAGAGCATAGAAAGATACATACAACTATACCTACTGTTTTATCAGAAGCTTTCAAATAACTACGTTATAATATACAGTGTTCAAAAATTATTTTGCCCATAGAAAACCTTAGTGATAAATTTAGAGGCTGAATATATTATAGTCGATGTCCATCCTGCTCTATCTGACATCATAGATTCCGTCAAAGGGATGTCTTGTCCAAAGCACACCACACACTCCTGCATACATTCCATGATCCATCTGTTGTACGAGGAAGACTTAATCGTTTTTTCAAACAAAATGCCTTTTTGATTATGTTGTGTACTTTTGCCCGAGACACATGGAAGACTTTTACCACTGGCCTTTGTGTTGTTGGAATTCCTCCCTTGCTTATCACGGCTGCAGTATGACTTGTTACAGGTACCCCAAGTTGATCCATATTTCGTTACTTTCCAATATACCATTAGATAGAAAGGATATCCCCGTCTTGGAAACTTCAAATCTCCGATCTGAACACAGCGATTAATTTATAGCGATATCACATTATCTTCAAAACGCCAAACAATGTTAAGATGTAGTTGTGATGCAGGCTGTTTCATTGCAACTTTATATCGGCTGTAGTTCACACACATATAGGAACGATATCATCTTGCTTTCGCAAGTTCGTCTAACCAAAAAAAAACTAAATATTTTTAAAGTTTTTATGCGATCTGATAGTTGAAATTCCCGTGATTTAAAGCTGGTGAATAATAACCTGTCTTAACGAAAATAAAGTAAATAACATCAGTTCTGTAAAAAATGAAAATATTAAACATTTAAAAAATCGTAATCATCACTCCCCAATAAAGTATTATTTCAATCTGCTTGAGAAGAAACTAAGAAACTGAAGCTTCACATACACGAAACAATAAGATATATGATGATATTTAAGATCGAGAATCTTGAAAGATTTCATAGCTTCTCGTTTTCAGTACAGTGACTGAAATTTTTTGGTGTTGATCGAATCCCCAAATCGAATTTTATCACCAAACTTAGTTTCGTGACAGAGTTGAAAGGTCACGTAAAGAAATGGTCCTGACCTCAAAGACCTACAAGACTCCCTTACTTATATGAACGTGCTTTTTTTTTGTTAGAGCGAAGTAGAATTACCACCGTTAAGAATGATGTATGTTCTGTTTCGTTGTGGAATAAAAATAATTGCAGAAAATGAAATTGAAACAGTAAAGAGCACGTTCAGGATTTTGTGAAATAAGATGACTTAGCTTTACCTCTACCCTCTCTACTTTTTAAATCTTGATGCTGAAAAACTGCGACAAACTGTTTAAAATATATTAATATAAATGGCAGAATTGCTTCGGTTACTAAAACCTTTGACAAACTATTTAAAATATATAAATGTCAGAATTGCTTGGATTACTAAAAACTGTGACAAACTGTTTAAAATATATTAATATAAATATCAGAATTGCTTCGGTTACTAAAAACTGTGACAAACTAATTTAAAATATATAATATAAATGTCAGAATTGCTTCGGTTACTAAAAACTGTGACAAACTGTTTAAAATATATTAATATAAATATCAGAATTGCTTCGGTTACTAAAAACTGTGACAAACTATTTAAATTATATTAATATAAATGTCAGAATTGCTTCGGTTTCTAAAAACTGTGATAAACTGTTTAAAATATACTAATATAAATGTCAGAATTGCTTCGGTTACTAAAAACTGTGAAAAACTGTTTAAAATATACTGATATAAATGTCAGAATTGCTTCGGTTACAAAAACTGTGATAAACTGTTTAAAATATACTAATTTAAATGTCAGAATTGCTTCGGTTACTATGTAAAGTTTATGTTCCTTTTATTGTATTTTTCGTCAATTTCAAAGTGCACATTTCTCATAATTTTATTTAACAATAAACCGTAAAATATACACAGGTCGTAACAACAACGTTTCCATTATCATCTTCAAGTAACGAGATTTTTCACGATCCCCTAAACAAATTTAAACAGAAAAAATCATCACCATCATAGTTTTAAACTGAGTGTTTTTAATAAAAAAAAGCTACATGATCATTTCCTTAATAACCAAAGTCAACAATTTTTCAATTTCATGCTAAATATTTTACATGTGGGAGATGTAATATGTATTTAAAGTCCAACTGTCGGTATAAAAAATTCAATATTGTTTTTAATGTAATATCCAGTTTGGTGAACGTTGTAACAATTGTTTTATTGTTTGTATATAATCATATATATTGTTCTACTGTTACTTGTAAATATTCATGGCTTATATTCAGGATACTTCTACGAGGTTGACTGTTTTTCAATTTCACTGTTGTGGCTTGTAACAATAGAAGTATATTAGGGTTTAAGTTTCATACATATTCTTCACACGTGTCGTCTGCATGAATGTTTTGGAAATCTATAAATATCTTCAATTGAACATCGTATTTTGCTCGTAATAAAAGACATATTCTTAA
Source organism: Limulus polyphemus (assembly GCF_000517525.1). Taxonomy (NCBI): domain Eukaryota; kingdom Metazoa; phylum Arthropoda; class Merostomata; order Xiphosura; family Limulidae; genus Limulus; species Limulus polyphemus. The sequence continues at coordinate 83,866 of NW_013669113.1, forward strand.
TGTTCTTTTTTTTTGCACTGTAATTTCAAAGTTGACTATTTCTACTCGAGTTTTCTTGTTATCAAATATTTCACTTGATTGTGTTGAGAGGGAGATATTTTATTTATTTGACAAACTATCTTATCGGCTGTTTTAATTTGAAAATGTTAATAATTGCTATTTTTAGACGGGGCGTAGCGGATCATAGAATGGCTCCGAGTTTTTCAAGTACAAACTTTTAGCTCACAGCCCCGTCATAACTTGAGCGATTTGAGATCTAGTTACAGTTTTGGACTGAGATCAAACCCTTTCTATTAATGTATTTGTCCACGCCCAAGGTTACATAGATTAGTTTGCTCTAATCCTGCATAAAAGAATTTCAAGTTCCGCGGCTATTGAGCATCCCCTCTTGTTTCTTTCTTTTTTTTTTGTACTCGTAACTCTTCTGCGTTATACAGCGACTATTTTATTATCGTATGTGTTGGTAAAATATACACTGAAATTTAATTCCAACCTACTTGTTTCGACAAACATATTACAATTAAAATGGAGATAATCTATAACATGTAATAAAAGCACCCATTGTTACCAATTGAAATGAGTGACTTCTAAGATGCTACCTTTGTCTAATTGCTTCGTGGATTGTGGTGCTTAATCTCTGGTTTAAATCGTTAGTAATTTTGTTAACTCAATGCGATTATCAACTCAACTATTCTGTTTTCTGCTAACAAATAACTGTTGTGTTACTTTGAAGGTTTCAATCCAAAGCGCCATGTTCACGAGAGTTAGCGTGCCACGAGGGCGTCAGGTAGAAGCCGAGATAGGCGTGGCCTATTCTTTCACCTGTTACAGTGATTATGACTAGCTGAAGGAACGTCATTCTACTACTGGTCAAACTAGCATGCGATGAGCGCTAGACACTACAGGCAAGGCAGGTATAAAGTACATGTTTTGCCTGTTCAACTGATTTGCTTATGCACTAGAGATTACAGCATTTCTACTATAGGATATGTGTATGTGTGAGCTTATGTACAGAGGGCTGTGAAACAGAAGCTTTGATACCAGTGGCTGTTTAATAATATCTTGTGGCTTGATGAAAGCTAGGCATTATTTTTCTATTAATTTGTAAGACTTCCTAGATTCTCTGCGAACATGATTGTATTGTACATGTAACGAAATTGTCCGGTTTTCTTTGATAATGGTTAGGTATTAATTGACTAATGCTGCCAAAACTTAAACGTATCTAATATCTTTAAATAAACTGTTATTATTTTCAAAAGTCACTTGTCTATATATTTAATAATAAACAACACTGAATAGGTTTCACAGTTATATACTATTAACGTATTTTATTGTACTTTAATTTAAAACAAACAACGTGCTCTGTTATACTTTAACTGTGGTTAATCTTTATATATATATAAACTTAATTGATTTCATATTCTAACATGCGCCATGTTAAAAAAAGTCCAACGTTTCTAAAATACAAGACGTTAATGCAAACGTGTTTAACGAATCTGTCGTATAATACAATACAGCTGTTCAGGGTAAACTATTTATTTTGAGGTACATACACACACCTACTTTCTATATTAAATGCAAGCCAGAGTATTGATTCTTTTCCTGAAGTAAGCAACGTCTATTTTATTTATTTTGTACTAATATCAGTAACTTATTCATGGTAATGTTAAAGAAATAAATCCTTGCCTGTTTCTCAACAGATTCTTTTAATGCTAATCAAATAGTTCATATTACTGACTAATCGTACCCTAAAGAAGTCAAGTATTTAAAACATATAATTGTATGGGAACACTGGATTAACGCCAAGTTCTTATTTGCACTAAACTAATCTACATTTTAGCTCTGTACAATGTATATCTATCCTTTGTACATATGAATAATGTATATATTAATTATGAAATTATAACATCCTCACATGAGCATATAGTATCACACGGATCGCCCACTGAGCTGTGATGTTTCAGCTATTCCCACACCACGTGGTAGAATTTTAAAATTATTTTCGGGTTATTAGTCGAATGTTTGTGTGAGGTATGTATACGGGATGGCCTAAAATGGCGATATACAAGCTTAAAACAAAAAACGTGTCTATAGGCCGTGGAGATGTCAATATTATACACGTGTGTCTTAATTAGCTAATTGTTAGCTTGTTACTGGGCGTCCGATTTTCATCAACATATTAACTAGAACGTATATCTAATATTTTAAATTTAAGATATACCCTCAATCTCAGACCGCCTTTCATGTGGATCTCTATAACTAAGTCTTTAATTCATATACAAATACATATAGATAGATAGATACACACATCGCATCTGAATCAATATAATATTTCTGCGTGTTATATGTCCATGTAATTACTTCTAAATAAATATAATGGTACTGTATGTTGTATGTCCATGTAATTACTTCTAAATGAATATAATGGTACTATCTATTGTATGTCCGTGTTACTACTTCTACATAAATAAACTAGTACTGTCTGTTGTATATCCACGCAACTACTTCTATATAAATATAATAGTACTGTCTGTTATATGTTCATGTAACTACTTCTATATAAATATAATAGTACTGTCTGCTTTATGTCCATGTAATTACTTCTATATAATAATATTGTCTGTTGTGTGTCCATGTAACTACTTCTACATACATATAATAGCACTGTCTGTTGTATGTCCATATTAATACTTCTATACAAACATAATAGTAATATCTGTTGTGTGTCCATGTAACTGCTTCTATATAAATATAATAGTACTATCTGTTGTATGTTCATGTAACTACTTCTATATAAATATAATAGTACTGTCTGCTGTTTCTAATAATATAATGGTACAGTCTGTTGTATGTCCATGTTACTACTTCTATATTATCTGTTGTGTGTCCATGTAACTACTTCTATGTAATTATAATTGTACTGTCTGTTATTTGTTCATGTTACTACTTCTATACGAACATAATAGTACTGTCAGTTGTGTGTCCATGCAACTGCTTCTATATAAATATAATAGTACTGTCTGTTGTATGTCCATGTAACTATTTCTACTTAAATATAATATTACTGTCTGATGTATGGCCATGTTAATACTTCCATACAAACATAATAGTACTGTCTGCTGTATGTCCATGTAACTACTTCTATATAGATATAATAGTGCTGTATGCTGTATGCCCATGTACAAGTTATATATAAATATAATATTAATGTCTGCTGTATGTCCATGCTACTACTTCCATACAAACATAATAGTACTGGCTCTTATATGTTCACATAACTCCTTCTATATAAATATAATAGTATTATCTGTTCTATGTTCATGTTATTACTTCTATATAAATATAATAGTACTGTCTGTTGCATGTCCATGTAACTACTACTATATGAATATAATAATCTTGTCTGTTGTGTGTCAATGTAACTGCTTCTATATAAATATAATAGTACAGTCTGTTATATGGCCATGTTACTACTTCTATACTAACATAATAGTACTGTTTGTTGTGTGTCCATGTAACTGTTACTATATAAATATAATAGTACTGTCTGTTGTATATCCATGCTACTACTTCTATACTAACATAATAGTACTGTTTGTTGTGTGTCCATGTAACTGTTACTATATAAATATAATAGTACTGTCTGTTGTATATCCATGCTACTACTTCTATACTAACATATTAGTACTGTCTGTTGTATGTCCATGTTACCACTTCTATACTAATATAATAGTAATGTCTGCTGTGTGTCCATGTAACTGCTTCTATATAAATATAATAGTACTGTCTTTTGTATGTTCATGTTACTACTTTTATATAAATATAATGGTACTGTCTGTTGTATGTCCATGTAACTACCTCTATATAAATATAATGGTACTGTCTGTTGTATGTTCATGTAACTACTTCTATGTAAATATAACATTACCGCCTGTTGTATGTCCATGTAAGTACATCTGTATAAATATAATGGTACTGTCTGTTGTATGTATAGATGGTTTAGCAGCAGTACTTATACACTGAACAGTTACCATGTATATTGTTAGTGAAGTTGATTTATTAACTATGTTTAGTGTAAAAGTACTGCTTCCAAACCATGATTAACGACATGTATATTGTTATTTAAGTTGATTTATTAACAGTGTTCAGTGTGTAAGTACTGCTGCTAAACTATGATTAATGGCATGTATATTGTTAGTGAAGTTGATTTATCGTTAATCATGGTTTAGCAGCAGTACTTATACACTGAACATAGTTAATAAATCAACTTAAATAACAATATACATGTCGTTAATCATAGTCTAGCATTAGTATTTATACACTAAACATAGTTAATAAATCAACTTCACTAACAATATACATGTCGTTAATCATGGTTTAGCAGCAGTACCTATACGCTGAACATACTTAATAAATCAACTTCACTAACAATATACATGTCGTTAATCATGGTTTAGCAGCAGTACCTATACGCTGAACATACTTAATAAATCAACTTCACTAACAATATACATGCCATTAATCATAGTTTAGCAGCAGTACTTACACACTG
>NW_013669113.1:89178-90487 GCF_000517525.1 Limulus polyphemus
CCCAAACGGTCATATTCCGTGTACATCCACTCACTTGATCCAAACGGTCATATTCCTTGTACATCCACTCACTTGATCCAAACGGTCATATTCCTTGTACATTCACTCACTTGATCTAATCGGTCATATTCACTGTACATCCACTCACTTGACCTGCACATCCACTTACTTAACCTCTACATCCACTTACTTAACCTGTACATACACTTGACCCAAACGGTCATATTCAACCTCTGGCTCGGATTTGGGAGAGGCGAGGAACGTATTAGTAACTGTTGTATAAGGTGTGGAAAAGTGCCTTACTGTCAGCTGCATGGATACTAAGCATTTAGGTAACATGGAGGAGAAACGTATCAGGTTCGAACCGAAGACATACAAAAGCTGTATTGTCTTAACGTCATTATTCTGGGTCAAAGACTACTGTGATTATGTTAACGAAACAACTATGTTCAATATCCACAACTTTAAAATACATCTGTACACCCAGTCACACCAACCATCAAAGAATCACGACAAAAACTGTCGTATTCCATAATGTTGACCTGAACATACCATTCAACCACGGTGCTTTGGGTAAAACATGAAAACTGTGAAGAATATTGGTGCCCAATGGCATTGGTGCCAATTTTCATGCCCGACAGAAGTTCCTGATGTCATACTGAGTTCACGAGCTGTGGATAGGTGATCCATAACAACCAAACTACGCAGATGGTGATCGTTTCTTGGCGTAGTTAACCTTACATGACCTTGTTCAGACTCTCTACTGTATAGACCAGTATACTACATAGGTATATGGAAACCAGCTGCCACTTGTTTCTCTGGTTTCCAATGTTTTAATGGACTGTAGTTTTGAAAATATCTTCAGCCCACCAGCAACAGATGACAGCAGTAAAAACCAAAACTGAAGTGGTTTACAAAAAATCTGAAGACGAAATGGGATTATTTTATATCCCGTCCCCGAAACAACGACACTTCCCAAGAACGGACACACGAAACATGCACATTTACTTTTACACCTTTCTTATAATTACAAACACTCTCGGAAAATACATTCATTTGTTGTTGAATTCGCAATTCAAATTGTATTAACTCGAAGGCCTATTGCTGTAAATATAGTAATTACAAATAATGCTACTTTCAAAATTTACAATTCAAATGAATGCGCAGCCCCGTATAAACACATGTAAAATATAGTACATTGTACTAATGTGAAGCATGCGCAGCCCCGTATAAACACATGTAAAATATAGTACATTGTACTAATGTGAAGCATGCGCAGCCCCGTATAAACACATGTAAAATATAGTAC
>NW_013669113.1:91427-93815 GCF_000517525.1 Limulus polyphemus
TTACTTAATAATACACCAAACACAACAGTATTACTTTGTACTTAATTAACCATCAAACAACAGTGTTACTTTGTCCTTAATTATACCTCAGTCAACAATGCTACTTTGTCTTTAATTATACCTCAATCAACAATGTTACTTTGTGCTCAATTAACCATCAAACAACAGTGTAACTTTGTGCTTAATTATACGTCAAACAACAGTGTTACTTTATAAGTAATTAACCATGAAACAACGGTGTTACTTTGTACTTAGTTATACATCAAACAACAGTGTTACTTTGTACTTAATTATACATCTCACAACAATGTTAATTATACATCAAACAACAGTGTTACTTTGTGCTTAATTATACATCAAACAACAGTGTTACTTTATGCTTAACTATACATCAAACAACAGTGTTACTTTGTGCTTAATTATATATCAAACAACAGTGTTACTTTGTACTTAATTATACATCAAACAACAATGTTCTTTGTTCTTAATTATACATCAAACAACGGTGTTACTTTTTACTTATTTATACATCAAACAACAGTGTTAATTTGTACTTAATTATACATCAAACAACAGTGTTACTTTATAAGTAATTAACCATGAAACAACGGTGTTACTTTGTACTTAATTATTCACAAAATAACACTGTTGTTTGATGTATAATTAAGTACAAAGTAACACTGTTGTTTGATGTATAATTAAGTACAAATTAACAACATTTGTTAGTGTTTAATTAAGCACAAAGTAACACTGTTGTTTGATGCTTAATTATACATCAAACAACAGTGTTACTTTGTACTTAATTATACATCAAATAACAGTGTTACTTTTGGCTTAATTATACATTAAAATACTTGAGAATGAGGAAAACATTTTGACAATCGCTACTAATGTTTATCTGTGATCAATCTTAGTAGTATAAATTAACTAATACAACTGATTATCACATGCTAACTTTCACTGGTAACTTTGCATAAATGTCATAAGTTTGAAAACTCTGTCGATTTTTTCAGTAAGTTTGTACGTCATAATGACGCTAATGAACTTGTTTAGTGGTGAAATTCATATACCTTGTTTTTGACATATACATATGTTGAAGTGAAACTTGAAAATCATATTTTAATATAAAATCGTTTCTTTCATATATAAATAATAATAATTATTTTTTAAAAACTGTATATTTTTTTAAGAATTATATGTGGCTTAGTTTACTTATGTATCTTTATGTTGGTCTCAAGCACCTTTTATTAATTACTTGTAATTTTACGAAAAATATATTTTATATAAATTTTTTACAGCCTATATAAAGCATTCGAGTACAGTTAAATGATGAGTTAGAAGGAAAGAGAACCAAAAGATTAAATAAAAATTTAAAATTAAGTAACTGACACTATTTTTTATGTTGATTTATTCCAGGCTACAAATTGGCAACTATTAATCTCTCCTGAATTCGTAGATGTTTATCATCGTCACTAGGTAAAGGAATATTACGGTGCCCTGGTGGGTCAGCAGTAAGTTTACTGGTTTACAACGCTATATTCCGGTGTTCGATTCCCCGCAGTGGACGCAGCGTTTAGCCCACTGTGGTTTTGTTCTAAAACAAAAAGGGAATGTTGCATTTAAAGATTTTTTGTACGATACCTGACGAGTCCTGAACTTTCTCAGGAATATGATCTTTATACGAGATGAGAGCCACCTAGCGGTAGAGCCTACTTACGCTGAATAATTAAAAAAAATGTTAAACAAAATTGTTTACACATGTTTTTCAAAATTACCAACTAAATTCTGTAAGAAGGTTGACATTGAGTATATTTTTATTATATGAAAAAAATCAATAAAAAAATATAACGTTTTAACTTATATATTCTTTACTGGCTTATTAGAAAGAGAAATGACTTTTAAAAGTTTCAGTTTTATTACCGCATACATTCGATTCATGGAACGACCTGCTAAAGAGATAGAAAGATTCGATGAATAATACTTTTACATGAAGGGTAACTAGAGAGGGATAATCCTAAGAAACCAGAACTCAGTAACTCAGTGGTGAATCGAACGACAGAAAGTGGTTCACAAACTGCGTCAATACTTATATCCTTTACTTTTCATAATTGTTAGTGACCAAACTTGTTGTTGTCTGGATCGTAAGACTGATGTGTGTAAAACTGACTTTTAAGGACAGGTGTTCTGGAAATGGATAATATTTGGATCACCACAACAGAAGAATGTTTTTGTTGCTGTTGACCCTTTCATTACGTTATGCTTGCACCAGCTGAACTTTGTACAGGACTGGTGAGAAAATGAAACTTTGATTACACTGGTTTATAAGTTTGACTTTTGTTCTGTATCTCTTGTAAGAGTTCATTATTTCTACCAATCTGAATCTAAAAA
>NW_013669113.1:94614-105081 GCF_000517525.1 Limulus polyphemus
GACTTTTGTTCTGTATCTCTTGTAAGAGTTCATTATTTCTACCAATCTGACTCTAAAAATTATATAGATATCTGTGTGGAGTGTGTTTCACTATTATATAGATATCTGTGTGGAGTGTGTTTTACTGTTATATAGACATCTGTGTGGAGTGTGTTTCGCTATTAGATAGATATCTGCGTGGAGTGTGTTTTACTGTTATATAGATATCTGTGTGGAGTGCGTTTCACTATTATATAGATATCTGTGTGGAGTGTGTTTCACTGTTATATAGATATCTGTGTGGAGTGTGTTTCGCTATTATATAGATACCTGTGTGGAGTGCGTTTCACTATTATATAGATATCTGTGTGGAGTGTGTTTCACTATTATATAGATATCTTTGTGGAGTGTGTTTCCCTATTATATAGATATCTGTGTGGAGTGTGTTTCACTATTATATAGATATCTGTGTGGAGTGTGTTTTACTGTTATATAGACATCTGTGTGGAGTGTGTTTCGCTATTAGATAGATATCTGCGTGGAGTGTGTTTTACTGTTATATTAATAGTGAAACGCACTCCACACAGATATCTAAACACACTCCACACAGATGTCTATATAATAGTGAAACGCACTCCACACAGGTACTTATATAATAGCGAAACACACTCCACACAGATATCTATATAATAGTGAAACGCACTCCACACAGATATCTATATAACAGTGAAACACACTCCACGCAGATGTCTATAGAAACAAACTCCACACATATATCTATATAACAGTGAAACACACTCCACGCAGATGTCTATATAATAGCGGCTATTATATAGATATCTGTGTGGAGTGTGTTTCGCTATTATATAGATATCTGTGTGGAGTGTGTTTCACTATTATATAGACATCTGTGTGGAGAGTGTTTCGCTATTATATAGATATCTGTGTGGAATGTGTATCGCTATTTAATATATGAATAACACTATTATACAGCATATTTTTAATTTTCAACAAACTCTTCAAATTTGTCATTTATAGTCTATACGCATGGTGTGAAAAATCTTCACAGATTCGTTTATAGATAGTAAACTAGAACTTAAGTTCACACTAACCAACAGAAAAGTAAATGTTCTGCGTACAGAAATATTACTTTTTGTTTAGATGTAAATGGTAAAATTAAAAGGGTAAAAATCTATAGATTGTAACTGTAAATGTTTAAAAATACCCTTAATATCATTATGGGATCCGTGATCTTATTAATGTGCCTCCCCCTGATGACTCAGCGGTAAGTCTGAAGGCTTACAACGCTAAATACCAGATTTCGATACCCGTGGTGGGTACAGCACAGATATTCAAATAAACAAAAAACTTATGAATGTATCAGACAAATACTGTTTTCTCTGCAATAGAGTGTTTTGGCACAGTACAGATATTCAAATAAACAAAAACTCATTAGCTGTTTTCTCTGTGTTCTTCAAGAACTCTGGTTTGCCTGATTGACTCAAAGATATTTAATTTCATTTCAAAATACGATTGACAACTAATCAGCTGATTACAGAAGCAAGTACCACTAAAAAAAGTTATATAATATTACAAACTAAGTAAGAATATGCCTATCAAAACATCTAGTTACAATGGAACGTGACATATGACGAGGCGCTAATTTATATGTTCTATTTTAAAATGCTAGAATCTGCATCTCGATGTAACATTTTTTAAAGTATTTTGTAGATTTTATTAAGTAGTGCCTAAAGGATTATTTCACTTGTCTTTCTGTTCTTTAATCATGATGTCGCCTAACAGTTTACGATCGGGATTAGTTTGTTTTGAACCCTATCCGTCTAATGGATGGCGTATAATCAAGAGTTATGTATGATATCATTAGTTTGGTGAGCTAAGTATTTGTAATACAAAAAAAAGTAAACGAGTAATTGCATGCATTTTTGTACTATTTTTTCTTAATATGAATGTTTGAGTAAAGTTTAAATCAGTTTAACACTGGTGCTCATTTTTCACTTTTAATACTTATTGTAAGTGTAGTAGTTCCGCTTAAAGTTCACAAGTAGATATTTGATAGCTGAGGTTCCACTGTCGTCATTAATGATAAAATTGAAGTGTTCCACGAAGTCCTTCCGTTATCCAATGCGGGTTTGCTGTTCACAAAGTGTTCCACGAAGGATTCCCGTTATCCAATGCGGGTTTGCTGTTCATAAAGTGTTCTACGAAGGATTCCCGTTATCCAATGCGGGTTTGCTGTTCACAAAGTGTTCCACGAAGGATTCCCGTTATCCAATGCGGGTTTGCAGTTAATAAAGTGTTCCACGAAGAAATCCCGTTATACAATGCGGGTTTGCTGTTCATAAAGTGTCCCACGAAGGATTCCCGTTATCCAATGCAGGTTTGCTGTTCATGACTGTAAATAGCATTGGTACTAACTACGGAGTTATTATCTTGAAATAGTTTATTAAAAACCATGAAATGTTTATGGTTAAAAAAAGGTGAATAAACAAGAGTTTTATACGCGTTCATTATGGTGCTGTTAAGTCTTTCAAATGGAACTTTTACAGCGACATGTTTTGTTCACCTACTCATTCTCATACACGAAAAGCTATCATTTGATAACTTCTTTCACACCAAAAAATCAAACTTAGTGAAATCGACTCACATGAAATCAAAGATTAAAGCTTTCCTATACAAATGACCGGATGTATTAGATGTAGTATAGATAAACAGAGTTCTTAGATGTAGTATAAATAAACGGAGTTATTAGATGTAGTATAGATAAACGGAGTTATTAGATGTAGTATAGATAAACGGAGTTATTAGGTATGGTATAGATAAACGGAGTTATTAGGTGTAGTATGGATAAACGGAGTTATTAGGTGTAGTATAGATAAACGGAGTTATTAGGTGTAGTATAGATAAACGGAGTTCTTAGATGTAGTATAGATAAACGGAGTTATTAGGTATGGTATAGATAAACGGAGTTATTAGGTATGGTATAGATAAACGGAGTTATTAGGTGTAGTATGGATAAACGGAGTTCTTAGATGTAGTATAGATAAACGGAGTTATTAGGTGTAGTATAGATAAACGGAGTTATTAGGTGTAGTATAGATAAACGGAGTTCTTAGATGTAGTATAGATAAGCGGAGTTATTAGATGTAGTATAGATAAACAGATAACACTTACAACAAAAACTTGATATAAATTCTACTTTGTCACTCTTATGAAACTTGATATTTACCATATTTTGTCATTCTTATGAAACTTGATATTTACCATATTTTGTCATTCTTATGAAACTTGATACATACCCTAATTTGTCATTCTTATAAAAATTGATCTATACCAGAATTTGTCATTCTTATAAAACTTGATCTATACCATAATTTGTCATTCTTATGAAACTTGATTTATACCAGAATTTGTCATTCTTATGAAACTTGATTTATACCAAAGTTTCTCATTCTTATGAAACTTGATTTATACCAAAGTTTCTCATTCTTATGAAACTTGATTTATACCAAAGTTTCTCATTCTTATGAAACTTGATTTATACCATAGTTTGTCATTCTCATGAAACTTGATATAAATCCTAGTTTGTCATTCTTATGAAACTTGATATAAACCCTAGTTTGTCATTCTTATGAAACTTGATATATATACCACATTTTTTCTTTTATTTGTGAAACTTGATATATATACCACATTTTTTCTTTTATTTGTGAAACTTGATATATATACCACATTTTTTCTTTTATTTGTGAAACTTGATATATATACCACATTTTTTCTTTTATTTGTGAAACTTTCTTTATACCATAGTTTTCATTCTTATGAAAATTGATCTATACTATAGTTTGTCATTCTTATGAAACCTGATATATACCATAATTTGTCATTTTATGAAACGTGATATATATACCATATTTTGTAATTCTTATGAAGCTTGATCTAAACCATAGTTTGTCATTCTTATGAAACTTGATCTATACCAGAATTTGTCATTCTTATGAAACTTGATCTGTACCAGAATTTGTCATTCTTATGAAACTTGATCTATACCAGAATTTGTCATTCTTATGAAACTTTATATAAATCCTAGTTTGTCATTCTTATGAAACTTGATATATACCATAATTTGTCATTCTTATGAAACTTGATTTATACCAGAATTTGTCATTCTTATGAAACTTGATTTATACCATAGTTTGTCATTCTCATGAAACTTGATATAAATCCTAGTTTGTCATTCTTATGAAGCTTGATCTATATCAGTTTGTCATTCTTATGAAACTTGATATATATACCATATTTTTTCTTTATTTGTGAAACTTGCTCTATACCATAGTTTTCATTCTTATGAAAATTGATCAATACTATAGTTTGTCATTCTTATGAAACCTGATATATACCATAATTTGTCATTCTTATGAAACGTGATATATACCATATTTTGTAATTCTTATGAAGCTTGATCTATACCATACTTTGTCATTCTTATGAAACTTGATCTATACCAGAATTTGTCATTCTTATGAAACTTGATCTGTACTAGAATTTGTCATTCTTATGAAACTTGATCTATACCAAAGTTTGCCATTCTTATGAAACTTGATCTATACCAGAATTTGTCATTCTTATGAAACTTGATCTATACCAGAATTTGTCATTCTTATGAAACTTGATCTATACCAGAATTTGTCATTCTTATGAAACTTGATCTATACCAGAATTTGTCATTCTTATGAAACTTGATCTATACCATAGTTTGTTATTCCTTAGAATATGAAATGTTTTCATTCATTCATTAGTCGGATGATTATTGGTTTCTTTATTTGTTTCAGGCGATTCGCTGCATCACTCCTGGTTGTTCGTGTGATTGTTTTACTCCAGGCACGAGTCACCAAAGGACGTGCAATGGTTGTTCACATGGTTGGGTGTCACATGGTAAGAACAATGTACTTTATTAATAGAAAGAGACTGTTTTACAACAATGTGTATAGTTTAAACAGTTTAGCCGAAACTGTCATTTATGATATGATATGCTACTAAAATATTAGCTGGATATTTGTAGTGTTGTGTTTGTAACTGAACAATACCCCACCAGATGGACTGTTGAACTAAATATTCTGTTATTGTAACTTACAAGTAACGAATTCATTATCCGTTTACTTATATAATACTCTCTACTTCCAAGTCCGTGTTTTTATTTACAGTTTTGACTCATGATGACAACCCCAGTTAAATTCTAAAATAACAAGCTATTCATGTGTTTTATAAATGGATAAAAAATACAGTTCATTGAAGATGAAGGTACAAAAAATACATTATAGTGTTAAGACGCTGACAAAAGTAAATGGTTTTGGTAAATTACAGATCATCTGAAAACACTTAATGTTTACAACCTTGAAACAAGTAGGTGACAGAAAACACTTAATGTTTACTATTTTGAAATAACTAGGCGACAGAAAACACTTAAAATTTATTCTCTTGAAATAAGTAGGTGACAGAAAATACTTAAAATTTACTCACTTGAAATAAGTAGGTGACAGAAAGCACTTAAAGTTTACTCTCTTGAAATAAGTAGGTGACAGAAAATACTTAAATTTTACTACCTTGAAATAAGTAAGTGACAGAAAACACTTAAATTTTACTACCTTGAAATAAGTAGGTGACAGAAAACACTTAGTGTTTACTACCTTGAAACAAGTAGGTGACAGAAAACACTTAATGTTTACTATTTTGAAATAAGTAGGTGACAGAAAATACTTAAAATTTACTCACTTGAAATAAGTAGGTGACAGAAAACACTTAGTGTTTACTACCTTGAAACAAGTAGGTGACAGAAAACACTTAAAATTTACTCACTTGAAATAAGTAGGTGACAGAAAACACTTAAATTTTACTACCTTGAAATAAGTAGGTGACAGAAGACACTTAATGTTTACTATTTTGAAATAAGTAGGCCTATTTATTTCAAGGTAGTAAACATTAAGTGTTTTCTGTCTACTTATTTTAAGGTGGTAAACATTAAATATTTTCTGTCACCTACTTATTTCAAGAAAGTACGTTTTAAGTGTTTTCTGTCGCCTATTTATTTCAAGGTAGTAAACATTAAGTGTTTTCTGTCTACTTATTTTAAGGTGGTAAACATTAAATATTTTCTGTCACCTACTTATTTCAAGAAAGTACGTTTTAAGTGTTTTCTGTCGTGACAGAAAATACTTAATGTTTACTACCTTGAAATAAGTACACAGAAAACGTTTAGATTTAGATCAGGTTTTAAAAAAAAAATTCTAATTTATTCAGTGAATAAATATCATCAATTTCAGATTTTCTAAAGTTTTTGTACTTTGTTCCACTCAACTGATCATGTCAGCCATGTACGTTTCTGTACAAGTATATCATGCCAGCCGTGTACGTTTCTGTATAAGTACATCATGTATGCCATGTACATTTCTGTATAAGTACATCATGCCAGCCGTGTACATTTCTGTACAAGTACATCGTGCCAGCCGTGTACGTTTCTGTATATGTACATTATGCCAAAGCTATGAACAACATAAGATCACACGTGTGTGGTGTTCTACCTATCGTTTTTGTTTGTCAGTTTCTCGATGGCTATTTGCGCTAGTAGTCCCTAATTTTGAATTAAGAGACTAGAGAGAAAGTAACTTGTCAATACCACCAACTCTTGTGAGACCGAATAGTGGGGTTTAACCGTCATTTGTATAATGCACACAAAGTCCGTTTGGCAAGTGTACTGTGCGCATTTATTATTATCATTTTAGTAGTAACGAGATGTGAACCACGGAATCTCAGCTCCAGTGTGCGGCATCTTAACTACTGAGCCATTCTCGGCCCCACAGGTTGTTCACGAATATCCGTCACAAAGGGATGACCTAAAGAACTGTATAGTAGGGGAAACCGCAACTAGTTGTTACAGGGAGAAATTGTTAATAGTTCTACAAGTCCGGTATTGATGGAGTCGTGTATACTTGCACGTGATGGAGTAGTGTATGCTAGCACGTGATCAGGCATTCTCAATGTCACTTATCAGGAAATAAAGACTGGAGTCAAGCGAGACTTTTAAAATGCGGGAACAAACATTGATTTTTTTTACCTTCTGAGTAACTCTATTTAATGACACTTTAATAACTAAAGCTGCCTGGAACACGTATGAGACCATGTTATTTATCATGTGAAATGTACCAATAATGACTGGTCTCACTTTAATAATTAAAACTGCCTGGAACACGTATCAGACTATGTTATTTATCATGTGAAATGTACCAATAATGACTGGTCTCACTTTAATAACTAAAACTGCCTGGAACACGTATCAGACCATGTTATTTATCATGTGAAATGTACCAATAATGACTGGTCTCATTTTAATAACTAAAGCTGCCTGGAACACGTATCCGACCATGTTATTTATCACGTGAAATGTAGGAATAATGACTGGTCTCACTTTAATAACTAAAACTGCCTGGAACACGTATGAGACCATGTTATTTATCATGTGAAATGTACCAATAATGACTGGTCTAATATTAATAACTAAAGCTGCCTGGAACACGTATCCGACCATGTTATTTATCATGTGAAATGTAGGAATAATGACTGGTCTCACTTTAATAACTAAAACTGTCTGGAACACGTATCCGACCATGTTATTTATCATGTGAAATGTAGGAATAATGACTGGTCTCACTTTAATAACTAAAACTGCCTGGAACACGTATGAGACCATGTTATTTATCATGCCAAATGTACCAATAATGACAGGGTATAAACATGGTTAACATGTTGTGGAGCATTTGTTACATATTGTAGCAATATAGGACTAGTATACTCGCCAGATATGCCGAGACCTTTTAGAAAAGCTAGTCCTAGAAAAAAAAATCCCGAGGTAACAGAAATAAACGCTGTATTAACAGAAATATGTTTAAAACAACAATTATTCGCCGAGAAAACTGCACAGAAGAAAGTTATTTAAAAAAAAATTTACTTCCTCTTGGTAGATGGCGCACAAAAGACAGAAAAACAGCAGCTTGTTTGTGATTGTTTATTTTGGAGGGGAAAGGGGACATTTACGCCTCCTGGACAAACCTAGTTTAGTGTATGTATGGTAAAGAGTGATGAGTCCACTGAGAAAGTCAACTTACGTGTGCTACTTCTGAACTGAATTCCCTCTACTATTATGATCTGCCCCCAGTGGCACAGCGGTATGTCTGCTGATTTATAACGCTAGAATCTGGGTTTTGATACCCGTGATGGGCAGAGCACAGATAGCCCATTGTGTAACTTTATGCTTAATTGCAAACTAACTAACTAACTATTATGGTTTTGTTGTTTTTTTTTTCGTACTAGTCAGAATTATCCGACCGAATTTGAAGTTTATTTTATTTGCTTGTTCCAAACAGTTCTTTAGAATGCAACAATGTATCACACCAGGTGTCGCAACATACCCCGTTATACACATTGTGATAACTGACTTTTCATTAAAACTTAATCTATGACGTCATGACAGCTCCAATGATTTTATATTTGAATTTATAAATAGAACAACTATATGTGAGCATAAATATTAATTGATAGTTTTTTAGGTGTTTATTAAAGGAAAATAAAAATACAAATTAACAGATAGTCCCGGTCTCTTCCAATGCATTATTCAGTTTGCTTTGGATAATAGAACGAAATCTTTTATTATGGTGTACATCGTTTTGGTTTTTACATTTCACAAGTTCTTATGTTTCTTTGATAAACAAGAAAAAAAATATCGCATTTATATTACTACGCATTGTGTAGTTGTTGTGAAAACGCATTTTATAACAATTATAACAAAGATTTGAAAAAAAATAAAGAGATTTTCAAACAATGCCTGAAATAGATCTTACATCATGCGGCACTGTGTATCTGCATACATTTACAATATATTCAAACCTGTTCTCAAAAACAATCATTCACAGCACGTAGAGAGCATACGTTTCTTTGTTGGGGTGTATTACGAAGTGCATGTTTATGATCTTAGAAGCTGTTACTACTTGTAGTAATAAATAAACGAAATAATGTCACATTTAACAAGTGCTCTTAGTTAACTCATTCTCACGTTTGATTACTTTTACAATACTCTTCATTTATAATTTTGTTTTTCCCTCTCAAGGTGTTTGCTATGATTTGATTGATTTGCTTTTCATTATGCCCGAATGATGAAACTTTCTCTGATAACAACACTTACCAGTAAACATGAATTGGTCTAATATTGTTTTTTGGTTAGTTCTTTTTTTACACTGTATTTTATTTTATTTCTTACAATACTCGTAATTATCGCACAGTTTTTAAATATACATTAATCTCGCCTATAATAAATTCATTTTATTTTCGTATTGTCTGACGTACAACAGACTTGATCTTTTGTTCACACATAAACAAGTATCTACTTGTTCTTGCAACTCACCTGTTGAATTATTTAACACAGGCAAAGTGGACGTTCTTTAATTAACAGATAATTATAATTTCCTACAGGAAACAGTTAGGAAGACATTTTTAACAGTCCAACATTTTGTTCAGTCAACCAATGGACTTTAACTGGATTGATTTCTTCCTTTTGTTTTGCTTTATCACTTTCAACCAAAAATAATTTGTATTCAGTAACGTGATATTGTTTAATGATACAGAAATGGACAATATTGCAATATATAAGCGACTTGTAAATTACAAACTTTAGTTCTATGCGACATCAGTTTTTGTAGTTGAATTCGTCCCATGTTAGGCTGGTAACCACCACTTAACCATGAAACTATAACTATGAATTTACTCAGAGTATCTTAATGAAACTTGGGAAGTAGTTAGTAAACATCACACGTCCGACGTTCTACCAAAGAAATCACAAGTATAAGGTCTATTTTAACACACAACACGTTACATTAACATTGAATTATGATGCATCTATCAGGAAATAAAAATACAAAATTATAATAAATGTGTTTTTTAATTAAAATGTTATTGGTTAATAGCAATATAATCCGCTCTATTTAAGATGTAATTTCATATGAACTCTTTCAATTAAAAGTAGTTTCAGCAATAGAAAATAAAAAATAGAATAGTTAAAAGTGAAAACAAATTTTGTTTTTCAAAGATTTACCGTTATCGTGTTGTTCGATTTTTCAGTAAGCTCATGAACGGTTTTTCGTTCTGGACCGTTGAAAGGAAGTTTTTATAAATACATTGATAAGGGAACTCAGACTATGAGAGTGTAAAAAATAGCAGCAATTATCAAACAGATTCCACAGGGAACTGACATTCTGAGAGTGTAAAAACATAGCAGCAACTATCAAACAGATTCCACAGGGAACTGACACTCTGAGAGTGTAAAAACATAGCAGCAACTATCAAACAGATTCCACAGGGAACTGACACTCTGAGAGTGTAAAAACATAGCAGCAACTATCAAACAGATTCCACAGGGAACTGACA
>NW_013669113.1:106081-112288 GCF_000517525.1 Limulus polyphemus
CAGAGAACTGACATTCTGAGAGTGTATAAACATAGCAGCAACTATCAAACAGATTCCACGTAACATATGGTATCCAAGGAAGTTCTCCAGTATCTAAGTTATTCAAGTACACATTTTTTTGTTCTTAGTGAGTGATTCGCAAGATGTTCGTATATCTGTCACTTGAAACAAACGCGCCTAGTTTATCTCATCGCTTGAGGAAGAAGAGAGCATTCCTAGATGACAATCAGACAAATTATTTACCTATTAAGATTTATCTTCAACTTCGGATGCATGCACGGAGAGAGAGAGTTTTTCAGAAGAGCAGAATACAAGAAGACTAGTTTAACCTTCAATGAATCAGTTTGCTGTGGGTGAAGATACATAGATAGACTAGTTTAACCTTCATGGAACAGTCTTCTGTAGGTTAAGATACACAAAAAGACTAGTTTAACCTTCATGGAACAGTTTGCTGTAGGTTAAGATACACAAGAAGACTTATTTAACCTTATGAATCAGTTTGATGTAGGTTAAGATATACAAGAAGATTAGTTTAATCTTCATGGAACAGTTTGCTGTAGGTTAAGATACACAAAAAGACTAGTTTAACCTTCATGGAACAGTTCTCTGTAGGTTAAGACACATAGATAGACTAGTGTAACCTTCATGAATCAGTTTTCTGTATGTTAAGATACACAAGAAACTAGTGTAAACTTCATGAATCAGTTTTCTGTAGGTTATGATACACAAAAAGTCTAGTTTAACCTTCATGAATCAGTTTGCAGTAGGTTAAGATACATAGATAGACTAGTTTAACCTTTATGAATCAGTTTGCTCTAGGCTAAGATACATAGATAGACTAGTGTAACATTCATGAATCAGTTTTCTGTAGGTTAAGATACATAGATAGACTAGTTTAACCTTCATGAATCAGTTTGCTGTAGGTTAAGATACACAAGAAGACTAGTTTAACTTTCATGAATCAGTTTTTTGTAGGTTAAGATACACAAGAAGACTATTTTAATCTTCATGGAACAGTTTCCTGTAGGTTAAGATACACAAAAAGACTAGTTTAACCTTCATGAATCAGTTTTCTGTAGGTTAAGATGCACAAGAAGATTAGTTTAACATTCATGAATCAGTTTGCTGTAGGTTAATATACACAGATAGACAAGCTGAACCTTCATGAATCAGTTTGCTGTAGGTTAAGATACATAGATAGACTAGTTTAACCTTTCATGAATCAGTTTGCTGTAGGTTAAGATACATAGATAGACTAGTTTAACCTTCATGAATCAGTTTGCTATAGGTTAAGATACATAGATAGACTAGTTTAACTTTCATGAATCAGTTTGCTGTAGGTTAAGATACATAGATAGACCAGATTAACGTTCATGGATCAGTTTTCTGTAGGCTAACAAGGGAGGATTCCTTAGTGTATTATCCCAGCAGTTGAAAAATTAAACTATTAAAAGTAATATATGAAATTTCTTTTTGCTGATATGGTTTTCATAAATAAGTAATTCCTTCAGAAAATGCCTTCAGTTTTGGAAAGTTTTTGTTTATTTTTAGAGGAATGCGTCCTTCTCACGATAGCATTCTTGTGTTTTTTTCTGGCCCGGTTTTTATGGTTAATATATCTGCATCAATACAGTTATTATAAAATCTGAATGTATATGTTTCCTATCCAGATAAGCGAGGGCTTTTTAGTGGAACTGATTGAAAAACGCACGCGTTAAGTAGGAGAAGAGCCTTATAAGTATTTATTTGGGGATGAGTTGTGAACTGAAAGTGGAAATGATAGGTTTCTTCGTCAGTTTTTATATGCTTTCATTTCTTATGCTGACTGTACGTTTATGTGCTGCTGTAACTTTGATTTGAAAAGCAGTCTTATAAATTACAGAAGACACTGCTTTGTTTATTAAAATATGTTAGATAACTGTTTGTTCTGCGTCTTGTTATTATCCGTATGGTTCGAGAGAGACAAAGCTGAAGCATTTGAACCACTATTCTACATCATAAGTTATCAGTTAAATAATTTACGTTAGCACTAGAAAATGTTGTTTCATTAGCTGGTGACTTCCTCTGGTTTGTGTTTGAGTTTCATGCTCTACGACATCAAGAGCATTACTTTATCAATATTTTTCTATTATCATTAAAACGAACTATCTAAGTACCAAGTAAAATATACAAAGTTATAAGAGTCACGTATCTCGTCCTCGTCAGTATTGGTTGTTCAAGTGTTGATGTGACGACCACAACATGAGCTGTGATATACTTGTAGCTTCTCAAACGTTGTCTACATAATTTTTCCTAAATATAAACTCTTCTAGGTTTTATTATCCATTAATATAGTCTACATAATTGTCAGAGATTAAAAACTATCGATAAGAAAATCCAAGAATTTTTTTTGTTTTTGTTTCTTGTTAAATAAAGATACACACAATATAAATTTAGCGGATTTAGCATAAATATAATAAGCAACAACAAAACCCCGCGAGTAACTACCATAATTCAAAGGACTTCGGTCTGTGGATCCCCCAGAAACATAAAGAACCTATTGGAGACACCGCACAGTAAGGCTTTAGCCAAACCCTGCAGGCTGGGTGCCAGATTTACATGTTGATTAAAATTGTCCCACATTGGGCTGAATGTACAGTGCGGGCTTTTGTTTTGGAACGACCCCTGGAGCGTGGCAAGCGAGGGAAAAAAAGGTCAAGTACGGCACGTCGCTATTTGCTCGCTATAACATGTCCCAGGTGTGGGAGGAGCCCACTAACCTGTCTAGTAGGGAAGTGTATTTCATGATTAATGATGCAGTAATATTTACATTTTCCCATGTTTCACACGACTTAAAATAGAGAAATCAGTAAATTTCGTTTTTGACTAAATTTTTACCATTCAGAAAGGCTGTTTGGACGTTCTAAATAAGCCGATGGATATGAAACCCATCGCACACAAATCAACACCAAGGATAAATATTGTATCATTCTCTGCCGTTTATTTCACTAGCAGAACGATTTAGAAAAGAAATTTTAAATATCAAGGTAACTCGGAGTGATATTTATACCAGAAAGTTATCTTCAGATTAACAATTTTAATAAACAGAAATGTTAATAATTTTTATAAAGTTAAGCAATTAATATGTTGTGATTTGTGTAAAATGAAATTATGGTATCTTCCAGCGTTCACTGTGATTAGAATATCCAGGATAATAGCTAATGAATCAATTGTATGGGCGTATTATTCTTTAGTCACTTTATGTAGCCAATGATAATAGTGTTGTTGAACAGAACCTCCAATCATTTGATAATAAAGCACGCTATTTGTAGCTAGGTCTCTTTATAGAAACCGCCAGATAATTGCTTTCTCGGCCTTTACATCGATAGATTGTTCGGTAAAGTAGCAGAGAATACATGAAACAAGCTGTGCCTAGTTTCACACACTAGATAAGTACTCCAGGGAGGAGTTGTGATGTCGAACATATGTCTGTATTTGTTGTTGGCTGGTTGTGGCCAATGAAGCTCTTATAACGATCGTTATTTTGGCTGATAACGGCGGTGCCTCAGAAGATCTGGGTGTGAGAGAATTGCGTTCTGTTGTTTTCTTGGTCTCCTTGTGTTTATCAATGTTCTCTCGTTGACAGTTTTCGAACTGTTGATCTTGTACACTTCGTATTTGGTTGGCGACCACCATTATGAGATACTATTGAATTTAACTTTAAAAAATTGTTTGTTTTGCATAAAAAACTTAATTTCCCTGTTCTTTAAGTGACTTACAATAACCTTCTTAATAAAGACTTCCACGACATTTAACTCGACAATAAAATGTCGAATGCAAACTCTCTCAGCATAAGAATAAGAAATTGAAATACGAAACTGTATTCATTTTAGCATGGTCCTTATCTTTGTGCTGATCTCAAGAAAGGCAGGAGATTAATTAAAGAAAATTAAACAAGGCTAAAGTTCTACTAAATATAGATTGAGACTAAGTCATTACATGACATGAGAAATTTTATCAAATATTCGATACATATACAAATAGCAGATCCAGAATCACATAAATTATGTAAACGATATCTTGTTTAATCTATGCTTTTACTGGCGAGAAAAACAAAAACTTCAATCAACTCCTCCCTATTCGCTCGTAAAGTAGTTTCACTAAATATTACATATTTCCAGGGAGAAGGAAATTCAAACCTAGTTATACTTAGAATTACACACACACGTACTTAATATTTACACTTTTTTATTTCTTGTGAAACATACATCGTAGTAGTGTACTCAAAAATATTCATCTTATAATTTTTACATCAGTTAAACAAAATATTTCATAAAAATGTTATTTTATCACATGAGAAGTTCAAAATAAGGTAATAAAAATGTTACTTTACCACATGAAAAATTAAAAATAATTCAATAAAAATGTTATTTTATCACATGAGAAGTTAAAAATAATTCAATAAAAATGTTACTTTACCACATGAAAAATTAAAAATAATTCAATAAAAATGTTACTTTACCACATGAGAAATTAAAAATAATTCAATAAAAATGTTATTTTATTACATGTGAAGTTAAAAATAATTCAATAAAAATGTTACTTTACCACATGAGAAGTTAAAAATAATTCAATAAAAATGCTACTTTACCACATGAAAAGTTAAAAAAATTCAATAAAAAGTGTTACTATCCAAATCAAAACTTTTAAAAATAAAAATGGGGCAGAAGATGGTAACTACACATTTGATATTTTGTGGTACTACATTAACTACACATTTGATATTGTGTGTTATTACATTAACTACGCATTTGATATTGTGTGGTATTACATTAACTACATTTGATATTGTGTGGTACTACATTAACTATACATTTGATATTGTGTGGTACTACATTAACTACACATTTGATATTGTGTGGTATTACATTACCTACGCATTTGATATTGTGTGGTATTATATTAACTACATTTGATATTGTGTGGTATTACATTAACTACACATTTGATATCGTGTGTTGCTACATTAACTACGCATTTGATATTGTGTGGTATTACATTAACTACGCATTTGATATTGTGTGGTACGACATTAACTACACATTTGATATTGTGTGGTACGACATTAACTACACATTTGCTATTGTGTGGTACGACATTAACTACACATTTGATATTGTGTGGTATTACATTAACTACATTTGATATTGTGTGGTATTACATTAACTACACATTTGATATTGTGTGGTACGACATTAACTACATTTGATATTGTGTGGTATTACATTAACTACACATTTGATATTGTGTGGTACGACATTAACTACACATTTGATATTGTATGGTATTACATTAACTACATTTGATATTGTGTAGAATTACGTGGTTGGTACTAAGAAAATATTACAAAGACATTTGAAACAAATTTAATTATTGTTTGTTTCTGAGTAAGACGTTAAAAATCAAAGCAAGTTCTAAATAAAACCCCGTGTGTCACCTTTGACCTATCCTGTATATATGTATATAAAAACTTATGGACTTTTCAACAGTTTCAAATAAAACATTAGCATTTATACTTGACTGTTATACTTTAATGTGAAGTCAGCAAGCTATAACTTTTGTACTGTTGAAGTGTTCATTTGTAAAAATTGTATCAAGAACATTTATGTTCACCATTCACGTCTAATTTATTCAGTGTCTTAATGTATTGGCTAATTACTCTAGCTTCGTGCATCAGTGTAATAATGTTCTTTAATCTGCTAATGTGTTTTCAACCTATAATGCACAGCCATCTTTGGTCTAACCTATAAACGAACTTGTTTAACAAAGTGATCAACCAATGAGAGCAACTCATTGTCAGAAAGATTATTCAATGCGTGCTGCTACATGTTTTATTAATTGACACGACATGCTTTTGTTGCTATGGGGATAGGTTTTGGAAGTTGGCGGCACGACAGAAAAGAGCACAAGGAATCAATATGTCACAAACTGGACGTATGCGTCAATTACGGCTTCACCCCTGATGTGTGGTGGGTCCACCCACCTTCTCTTGGCCGTATCAGCGCTGAGAAGGTCAGGTTATATGGAAAGTGGGCAAAAAAAAAAAAAGTGGTGTTCGACCACAATGAGGTCACCTTTTGGTTTCTCCTCGAGCCGCCAGATTTCTTTAATGATAACAAGATGTCTAATATTACGCCGAAATGCCAGATAATTTAATTAATTAATTAA
>NW_013669113.1:113080-118063 GCF_000517525.1 Limulus polyphemus
GTACTCCATAATGTAAAGTATGTATAAAACACGGATATATACGCTATAGTAATCCTTAATGTAAAGTATGTATAAAACACGAATATGTACGCTAAGGTACTCCATAATGTAAAGTATGTATAAAACACGGATATATACGCTATAGTAATCCTTAATGTAAAGTATGTATAAAACACGAATATGTACGCTAAGGTACTCCATAATGTAAAGTATGTATAAAACACGGATATATACGCTATAGTAATCCTTAATGTAAAGTATGTATAAAACACGAATATGTACGCTAAGGTACTCCATAATGTAAAGTATGTATAAAACACTGATATATACGCTATAGTAATCCTTAATGTAAAGTATGTATAAAACACGGATATAATATTTCAGCGGGTTAATAAGTCACTTATTGATATACGATATTCCGAAGATTTCTGCGAATTACTCAGTAAATCGTTGGGGCTGGTTAAAATATCCTGACCATTGAAATGATGTTTCTTTTCTTGAAGCACTGACCTTCGTGTAAAGAAGCCTCTTATAGAGTTCTTGTTTTTCTTAAAAACACCAAGAACTCGTGATCCTCTCTGAGATCCAGGTGTTAATACTTTCACTTTACACACTAAATAAACTAGTCTACAAATGTGCGCATGTGCGTGGAAGTTTTGGAGTTAAAAAAGCAGCGACAAAAATAAATATTCTCGTTATCATTTATTTATTGAATGTCATAGTCCTAAAATGGTTATAACTAATAACAAAGAACATCTTAACTATATAACTGTACCTTAATGTAATCTCTATATATAACAGCCTGTCTGTCTGTCTGTCTGTATCTTCTGAATCGTAGAATATATAAATATATCAAAATGTTTCATTTCAACGATAAGTTAGAGGAAAATTATTTGTTTTTGGTTGCAATTTCTAAAATGTAATATCGATGTCAACATTGATACATCAACCTTCGTATGAGCTGAACGGTCAATCTGAGAAGAAGAAAAAAACTTATTAAGAATATAAAAGTTTCTTTTTGTGAGCGAATTTCACGGGGTAAAACTGGACTTCCTCCATTGACTGGTTGAAAAAATATTTCAAAGACAGAAGCATGAACGGATGTAGACGCATAAAGAAAGGAACACGTCTGAGTATATATTTGTTGTTGTTCAGTTTATATATATTTTATGTCGGTATTATATCCATGCAGGATTTTATTGTGAATAAATTTATTTGAGTAGAATTGAATATTTCCCTTTTCACACTTCTTATAGAAATTACAACTGTAAAAAAACAACAAGAAAAACACTCATTTCAGTTGTGTCTTTTTTTGCGCTCAGTAAAATGACAAGGAACGGTGGCATACAGGGGAAAAAAATCCCCGCGGCTACTTAGCGAACCTGAGAGCTTTATTGTGTTGGATGCACCTATTGCATCGAAACCCAAACATTTTTACCAAAAATGCATTTCAGCTAGTCTCTTTTGCTTAAAACCAAACCTAATGCAATTTTCCTTATTGAAATAGCACATGTAATGACGAAAGGCAGTTGTTAACAGACAATCATATTGCATATACGCTATGATCCAAGGGATTAGGTTAGCTGCAAATTTTATATTTATTCAAAACTATATTTAGGAAAATTACCGTTGAATTGTTTCAACAAGCATCTGCTAGTATGTTTATAATGTGTGTATATATATGATTCTCTACAACTTTACACTAGATACATTTAAATACAAAAATACGAGAAAGTGGACCAGTGGATATAAGAGAGAAAAAAAAGGCTATATAAGTACATCTAGAGAGAAATTTTATAGTTATATTAACCTTTAATATCTTAACCAGTGGATATAAGAGAGAAAAAAAAGGCTATATAAGTACGTCTAGAGAGAAATTTTATAGTTATATTAACCTTTAACATCTTAAGTTTATACAATATGGTAGCCTTTGATTTGTTTATTTATAAATTTTTAAAGACATGCATTTAAATGATATAGTTTCATTTTGTTTTTAACAACAGGAAAGAAACGTTACTTATAGAAATACTTCTTTG
This sequence comes from Limulus polyphemus, assembly GCF_000517525.1. Taxonomy (NCBI): domain Eukaryota; kingdom Metazoa; phylum Arthropoda; class Merostomata; order Xiphosura; family Limulidae; genus Limulus; species Limulus polyphemus. The sequence goes on from NW_013669113.1 coordinate 115,117, forward strand.
TGTATTAAGATATACTTCAACTCATAACAATATTAAACACACTATTGTTATATTTTGTACTCTAGAACACTTGATTTAGTTAGGCATAGACAGCTTTTTTCGAAATCAGAAACTCTCAAAGAAATATAAGCTAAAATGAACAAAAAAGTTGGAATAGACAGTTACTGTCTCGTTCAAAGTGATACTTGAGGACAGATTAATCTACAAAAGTAGCTCAGGTGGAATAGTCCCTCTCCTTGGTGAGTATTGGAGGACTAATCTACATAAGTAGCTCAGGTGGATTAGTTCCTATCCTTGGTGAGTCTTGGAGGACTAATTTACAGAAGTAGCTCAGGTGGATTAGTTCCTATCCTTGGTGAGTCTTGGAAGACTAATTTACAGAAGTAGCTCAGGTGGATTAGTTCCTATCCTTGGTGAGTCTTGGAGGACTAATCTACAGAAGTAGCTCAGATGGATTAGTCCCTCTCCTTGGTAAGTATTGGAGGACTAATCTACAGAAGTAGCTCAAGTGGATTAGTTCGACTCCTTGGTGAGTCTTGGAGGACTAATCTGCAGAAGTAGCTCAGGTGGATTTGTCCCTCTCTTTGGTGAGTATTGGAGGACTAATCTACAGAAGTGGCTTAGGTGGATTAGTTCCTATCCTTGGTGAGTCTTGGAAGACTAATCTACAGAAGTAGCTCAGGTGGATTAGTTCCACTCCTTGGTGAGTCTTGGAGGACTAATCTACAGAAGTAGCTCAGGTAAATTAGTCTCTCTCCTTGTTAAGAATTGGAGGACTAATCTACAGAAGTAGCTCAGGTAAATTAGTCTCTCTCCTTGTTAAGAATTGGAGGACTAATCCACAGAAGTAGCTCAGGTGGATTAGTCCCTCTCCTAAATCAAATATAAATTTAAAGTAATATATTTAAGAAATAGAAGTAAAACATAATGAAATACATGATACAACATTGATAGTAAATTAAATTTGAAACTATTCAAGATCTAGCGTAAGTTTAAATCTTTGAATTAAAACATCCTTGTACAACAGATAATAAGATATAAATATAAATTGAATCCACACTGTTATCCGATCGAGACAAGAACAGATAAACCTAATCCATTTCAAGCTTTCATAAAAACTAAATTATGTTTATGAAATGTGATAAAACAAAACGTAGAGTAATGTATTGAACCTAAAAAAAATTATACTGTTGGTAATTTGAATTAAATGAATAATATTTTTTCCTTCTCGGAGATGATAGAAATGAAAGAAACGCTTTGGTCCTGAACTTGGTCACATGATCTGGCTGTATAGGGTGTTCCCCGAACATACGCAGAATGAGCTCGGACATTGCAGTTTTTCCACTGCCTGCAGCTTGTTACTGTTATTGGTGAGAAGAAAATTAAAATGTCAAAAGCTTGGTTGTTTGTGAGCAATAAAACAAAGGCCGGGCTATAGAAGAATGTGTACACTAGGCCTTCAGCCGAATATCTTCCTCTTCACTGTATGATGATTATATGTACGACGACCCATTCCGTTCCGCCCATTAATTTGAAACTTCATTTATACAGACGGATCTGAACTATTTGCTGTAATTTGACATCGGAAGTTTTAACTTGTGATACATATAAGGAAAAAGAATACTAAAGAATGATGCCATTGAAGTTATTCTTCGTTCTAATAATTTAAACTACTAAATAATGGAGCCATTGAAGTCATTCTTCATTCTAATGATTTAAACTACTAAAGAATGGAGCCATTGAGGTCATTCTTCATTCTAATAATTTAAACTACTAAAGAATGATGCCATTGAAGTCATTCTTCATTCCAATAATTTAAACTACTAAAGAATGAAGCCATTGAGATCGTTCTTCATTCTAATAATTTAAACTACTAAAGAATGATGCCATTGAAGTCATTCTTCATTCCAATAATTTAAACTACTAAAGAATGAAGCCATTGAGGTCATTCTTCATTCTAATAATTTAAACTACTAGAAATGGAGCCATTGAAGTCATTCCTCGTTCTAATAATTTAAACTACTAAATAATGGAGCTATTGAAGTCATTCTTCATTCTAATAATATAAACTATTAAAGAATGGAGCCATTGTAAACGTGTTCTATAATGTGTTAAATAAGGAAACCTAAACAACATAACGAACTCGATAAACAGATATAAAACTATTTATTGAACAAACTCGAATTGATATCACCGTATCATCTTACTGTGTGCATGTGTCCATGGTAACTGGAAACTGTCCGACGATGTACGTGGGCTATATCGTTTTAGGAATTTTGTAAAAACAAGGGGATAAAAAAGCCCCGGAAACAGGCCACATTTCCTCTTTTTTTATAGAATTTGGTTTTGAAGTTAAAGACACATGTACTTAATCAGTTAAATAAGTCAGTAATCACCTTCCACAAAAAATGATATACAATTAGCATCTAATGAGGTTATTAGGGATTTAAGAACAAAAGAGAGAAGGAAGGGGTACATTATCTAACACCGAAATTTATACAATACTCTTTTTCCTTAACGAATACCCTCAACTAACGCTGTACCTTATACAATACTTTCTTCTTTAACAGTTACCCTCACCTGACGTTGTACTTTATACAATACTTTCTTCTTTAACAGTTACCTTCACCTAACGTTGTACTTTATACAATACTTTCTTCTTTAACAGTTACACTCACCTAACGTTGTACTTAATACAATACCTTCTTCTTTAACAGTTACACTCACCTAACGTTGTACCTTATACAATACTTTCTTCTTTAACAGTTACACTCACCTAACGTTGTACTTGATACAATACCTTCTTCTTTAACAGTTACACTCACCTAACGTTGTACCTTATACAATACTTTCTTCTTTAACAGTTACACTCACCTAACGTTGTACTTTATACAATACTTTCTTCTTTAACAGTTACACTCACCTAACGTTGTACTTTATACAATAC
>NW_013669113.1:118524-119569 GCF_000517525.1 Limulus polyphemus
AACAGTTACACTCACCTGACGTTGTACTTTATACAATACTTTCTTCTTTAACAGTTACCTTCACCTAACGTTGTACCTTATACAATACTTTCTTCTTTAACAGTTACACTCACCTAACGTTGTACTTTATACAATACTTTCTTCTTTAACAGTTACACTCACCTAACGTTGTACTTTATACAATACTTTCTTCTTTAACAGTTACACTCACCTAACGTTGTACTTTATACAATACTTTCTTTTTTAACAATTACACTCACCGAATGTTGTACTTTATACAATACTTTCTTTTTTAACAATTACACTCACCGAATGTTGTACTTTATACAATACTTTCTTTTTTAACAGTTACCTTCACCTAACGTTGTACTTTATACAATACTTTCTTCTTTAACGAGTACCCTCAGCTAGTTGTAGTATAAATAACATGTATTTCACGATTATGTGGATTTTTAAGGAAATCAAGTTAATGTCTTGATGAGCGAGTATAGGAGGCGATTTATAAGAACCATAATACTATGGTGTGTCATTTCCTTGGCTTCGCGAACGACATATTTACCACCAAAATACTTCATTCGTGACCATTCAATATATAATACCGCCAGAAGTAAACACATAGCTGGGGAAATATATTTCAGTGAGTAAACATATAGCTGAGAAAATATATTTCAATGAGTAAATATTATCTGGGAAAATATATTTCAGTGTGTAAACATATAGCTGGGAATGTATTTCAGTGAGTAAACATATAGCTGAGAAAATATATTTCAGTAAGTAAACATATAGCTGAGAAAATATATTTCAGCGAGTAAACACATAGCTGGGGAAATATATTTCAGTGAGTAAACATATAGCTGAGAAAATATATTTCAGTGAATAAATATTTATCTGGGAAAATATATTTCAGTGTGTAAACATATAGCTGGGAATATATTTCAGCAAGTAAACATATAGCTGGGAATATATTTCAGTGTGTAAACATATAGCTGGGAATATATTTCAGCAAGTAAACATATAGCTGGGAATATATTTCAGTGTGTAAACA
>NW_013669113.1:120160-123151 GCF_000517525.1 Limulus polyphemus
GGATATTACAGGTATATTACACGGCTATTACAGGTATATTACATTGATATTACAGGTATATTACCTGTATATTACAGGGATATTACAGGTATATTACACGGCTATTACAGGTATATTACATTGATATTACAGGTATATTACCTGTATATTACAGGGATATTACAGGTATATTACACGGATATTACAGGTATATTACAAGGATATTACAGGTATATTACCTGTATATTACAAAGATATTACAGGTATATTACAAGGATATTATAGGTATATTACAAGGATATTACAGGTATATTACCTGTATATTACATGAATAATACAGGTATATTAAATTGATAATATAGGTATATTACAAGGATATTACAGGTATATTACATGGATATTACAGGTATATTACATGAATATTACAGGTATATTACATGCATATTACAGATATATTACAAATATATTACAGGTATATTACATGCATATTACAGATATATTACAAATATATTACATGGATATTACAGGTACATTACATGATATTACAGGTATATTACCTGTATGTTACAAGGATATTACAGGTATATTACCTGTATGTTACTAAAATATTACAGGTATATTACCTATATGTTACTAAAATATTACAGGTATATTACATGGATATTACAGGTATATTACCTGTATGTTACAAGGATATTACAGGTATATTACATGGATATTACAGGTATATTACCTGTATGTTACAAGGATATTATAGGTATATTACATGGATATTACAGGTATATTACCTGTAGGTTACAAGGATATTACAAGTATATTACATGGGTATTACAGGTATATTACCTGTAGGTTACAAGGATATTACAAGTATATTACATGGGTATTACAGGTATATTACAAGGATATTATATAGCTGGGAATATATTTCAGCAAGTAAACGTATAGCTGGGAATATATTTCAGCGCTATTAGAAGAAATACATTCGTATCGTGAAATTGTTATACAATGTACAACAAAGAGAGAAGTAGGCGTGTCGCCAGGTACTTAAATATTTGGGACTCAGGTATTTCAGTATAATATCGCTGATGGAATTTATTCTGATTTTTCAAGATACCAACTAGGGATTTTGGGCATTTTCAAATAGAATCGGTGAGCCAGTGCTTTTTGACGCCTCTGGAGAGAAGACTTCATTGTTCTTTATAAATATAAACTTTACAAAAGTTAACATTCAAAAACAGCTAAAATGATATAGAAAAAATTGCATCGTTTCAAAAACAGCGTTTTCGCCACTGTTTACGTGGCGCCATCGTTTTAGTTGTTTTTAAATTTTAACTTGATGTTTGAAGAAACTGGTATCTTAGCAATCCCATTTAATCACATATATTAGCCGTTTTTTCCGATGCAGATTTACTTTATCTGTTTTAACGAGGTCTTGGAAGTTAATATCCATTTACAGGATCTGTGGGAAATTTGTAGTCTAAGTTTGACCTCGCTGTCTTTATTACAATGGAAATTGTCATGTTGGACAACGCTACATAACAATAGCCTTCAGGCTGATCACGATCGACGATGAGTTAATGGTTCCAAGAACAGCGCAGGATGAGAACACTCTCTCTATAAAGTGTAATTGGTGTTCAGTATATACTTGTATCTAAATTTTAATGTATATGTTAATTAATTCTAATTTCTCTGTAGTTAATGGTATAACTTTATGTCTATTAAACTTATACCTCCAAGAATTTTATAACGTTTTGTATATTAAGGTTATACCTCCAAGAATGATATTATAACGTTATGTCTATTAAACTAATACGACCAAGAATGTGTACTAAACGTATACAACCAAGAATGTCGAACCACAAAATTTGTGGAAGCAAACTAGTCTTATACGACATTTTAAGACAATGGATAATGTATGTTTCCTTAAACTTGTAATGGACAATGTATGTTTCCTTAAACTTGTAATGGACAATGTATGTTTCCTTAAACATGTAATGCACAATGTATTCTTCCTTAAACTTCTAATGGACAATGTATGTTTCCTTAAACTTGTAATGGACAATGTATGTTTCCTTAAGCTTGTAATGGATAATGTATGTTTCCTTAAGCTTGTAATGAATAATGTATGTTTCCTTAAATTTGTAATAAACAATGTATGTTTTCTTAAGCTTGTAATAGAGAATGTATGTTTCCTTCAACTTTTAATGGACGATTTATGTTTCTTTAAACTTGTAATGGACAATGTATGTTTCCTTAAACTCGTAATGGACAATGTATGTTTCTTTAAACTTGTAATGGAGAATGTATGTTTCCTTAAACTTGTAATGGACGATGTATGTTTTTTAAACTTGTAATGCAGAATGTATGTTTCCTTAAACTTGTAATGGGCAGTGTATGTTTCCTTAAACTTATAATGGACAATGTATGTTTCTTTAAACATGTAATGGAAAATGTATGTTTCCTTAAGCTTGTAATGGATAAAGTATGTTTCCTTAAGCTTGTAATAGATAATGTATGTTTCCTTAAATTTGTAATGATCTTTCTCGGAAATACAACGCCATGCTATATTTCACCAAATATTTGTAAATAAACATAATACTCTTTAAAATACCTCCGTTTTGTTAACAGATTTGTATAAAAGATAAGACTTTTTTCTCATTGTAACATTACCTTCTTATTCTACATCATTAGGTTAGATGGAAGAACAAGATATACTTGCTTGCATAATATGCATAATAGTGCAAATGTTCTGTTCTTCCCTTTATATAGCTGGGAATATATTTCAGCGAGTAAACGTATAGCTGGGAATATATTTCAGCGAGTAAACGTATAGCTGGGAATATATTTCAGCAAGTAAACGTGTTTACACACTGAAATATATTCCCAGCTATATGTTTACTTGCTGAAATATATTCCCAGCTATACGTTTACTCGCTGAAATATATTCCCAGCTATACGTTTACTCGCTGAAATATATTCCCAGCTATACGTTTACTCGCTGAAATATATTCC
>NW_013669113.1:123181-128864 GCF_000517525.1 Limulus polyphemus
TAATATACCTGTAATAGCCATGTAATATACCTGTAATATCCCTGTAATATACAGGTAATATACCTGTAATATCAATGTAATATACCTGTAATAGCCATGTAATATACCTGTAATATCCCTGTAATATACAGGTAATATACCTGTAATATCAATGTAATATACCTGTAATAGCCATGTAATATACCTGTAATATCCTAGTAATATGCAGATAATAGTGTAAAATTTGAAATTTCGCTATGAATACGTGTTTTTTCGAGGTTATATATTACTGATATTGATGGTGTTTTAAAAATGTCCAGTTCAATACATATGATACAAGCTTTTTGTTCGGGTTATGATCTGAAAAAATTTATATTTAACGTAACATATTATTAGAGTATTCATTAGTCGAATTGTCTTACAGGCCGAAGTTGAAAGGTCACTGATCAAAATAAGAAGTGATTATAACTCAAGAAACGGCTCTTTATATGAGCCTTATGATGGCTTTTGGAGTAGAAACTTCAGCTGAGTTTATGTAGTATTGCAGTAATAGCAGCCACTTCTAGTTTTTAGTGTAGGGACGTCGCACCATCTATGAATATCCTTAACGTTAACTTACGTTGAAGTTAATAAATGCTCTATAACAGCAATAACAATGAGGGGTTGTGAATCCCCATTAATATGACCCTTGTTCTAAACTTTCATACCACAAGGTGTGTTTGAAATTGGTCCAGCAAATTAGGAGTGGTTTGATAACGGACAGACAAACAGAAACACAGTGCTTTATATATATATATATAGATTCATAAAGATTATGATTGGTTATTTGGTTACAAAAAATATTATACCCAGTTATTTGATTACATAAAATATCTTGAGAAGGAAGTATTTCACGTATAGGAAGTAAAGTAAAATTGTAAGTTTATTTTGTAATTTTAACCATTTATCATATTATGTGTACAATTCACGCAAAGTCACCAGAAAAATCAAGAATTACTATTATAAGCACCTGTCATATATTTGTTACACTTCCAGAGGCTTTAGACACAAACGTGAAGTAAAGTTAACAAGCTTTTATATTTAACCAAAAGTCTCATGCTTACACATAAGACTAACTAGTGCTTAGAAGCTAATCACAAATTAGGAACAATGAATTGGTGTGCTGAAGAACACGTTGCTTCTCTCAACAGTACAGCCCTTTATGATTAAAAATGATAGTTGAAATTTTAAAAACAAATTAAACTGTATCTAGTGATAACCCCTATGTTAATACATTAATTGAATGTAGTGACAACCCTCGTATTATTAAATTAATTGCATCTAGTGATAAACCCCATGTTAATAAATTAATTGTATCTAGGGATAACCCTCATGTTATTAAATTAATTGTATCTAGTGACAACCCTCGTATTATTAAATTAATTGCATCTAGTGATAAACCACATGTTAATAAATTAATTGTATCTAGTGATAACCCTCATGTTATTCTATTAATTGTATGTAGTGATAACTTACATATTGTTAAATTAATTGTATCTAGTGATAACCTACATGTTATTAAATGACTTGTATCTAGTGATAACCATCATGATATAAATTAATTGTATATAGTGATAACCCTGATGTTATTAAACTAATTGTATATAGTGATAACTCTCAAGTTAATAAGTTAATTGTATCTAGTGATAACCCTCATGTTATTAAATTAATTTTATCTAGTGATAACCCTCATGTTATTAAATTAATTGTATCTAGTGATAACCCTGATGTTATTAAACTAATTGTATATAGTGATAACTCTCATGTTAACAAGTTAATTGTATCTAGTGATAACTCTCGTGTTATTAAATTAATTTTATCTAGTGATAACCTTCATTAAATTAGTGTTATTAAATTAATGACATCTAGTGATAACCTACATATTATTAAATTAATTGTATCTAGTGATAACCCTCATGCTATTAAATGAATTGCATCTAGTGATAACCTACATATTATTAAATTAATTGTATTTAGTGATAACCCTCATGCTATTAAATTAATTGCATACAAAGATAACCTTCAGGTATTAAATTAATTGTATATAGTGTTAACCCTCATGTTATAAAATTAATTGCATACAGTGATAACCTTCAGTTAATTAAATTAAACTGTATATAGTGATAACCTACATATTATTAAATTAATTGTAGCTAGTGATAACCCTCATGTTATGAAATTAATTGTATCTAGTGATAACCTACATATTATTAAATTAATTGTATCTAGTGAATACCCTCATGTCATTAAATTAATTGCATACAAAGATAATCTTCAGGTAATTAGATTAAACTGTATATAGTGATAACTCTCATGTTATTAAATTAGTTTCATATGTTGATAACCTACATGTTATTAAACTAATTGTATCCTGTGATAACCCACATTTTATTAAATTATTTGTATCTAGTGATAGCCTATATGCTATTAAACGAATTGTATCTTGTGGTAGCCCTCACGTTATTAAATGAATTGTATCTAGTGATAACCTACATATTATTAAATTTATTGTATATAGTGATAACCCTCATGTTGCCCCCAAGTGGCACAGGGGTATGTCTGCGGACTTACAACGCTACAAACCGGGTTTCGATATCCGTGGTGGGCAAAGCACAGATAGCCCATTTTGCTGCTTTGTGCTTTACTTCAAACAAACAAACTCTCATCTTATTAAATTAATTATATATAATGATAGCCTTCATGTTACTAAATTATGTGAAAACGGTTCAATTATACATATCAAGTACCCAGTACTCTCTAGAGATTTAGAGATTCAATTCAGGGAACATCTTGTTATTTTAGCTTTAAAAAAGTAACACATGGACACGATAAGTATTGTAAAGTTTTAACGGTTCTTCATCACTCATATGATTAAAAAGGTACATTTATGGAATGCTAGTTATCGATTGGCTGGATATATTTTTATATAAATTGTTCTTTTTAAATAAAACACTGACACTGTATTCTGAAAATTAAAATAAAATTGCGCCCATTAACGACTAAGAGAAGGGTTGGATATTTGAAAATCGATCAACTTTCAATATCTTAAAGATCTTTCAGAAGAAGCTTTCAGCGTACAACATTTGAAAGGATCTTTATAGTATTAAGGAGATCAGAACGTTTACAAGAATATCCTGTCACTTCAACAACCAGCCGATTTAGGGAGTGGTAATTACTTGTGGCATACGTCGTTTTGGTGATGTTGGGCTAGAAGGAGCGAAGTGGATATGAAGTTTTATGCAAATATTCGCTGTATTAGTTGGGAAGGCTGTGAACTAATGGATGGGTAATGCATACTGATGTTTTCATTTGACTCTGGCTAGGCTGTACTTAAGTGATTTCTCTTCTATTCGTAGATGGCGGATTGTTAGACACACGCGCATATTCAAAGGAATTCAAACTTTAGAGCGAGAAAATCTAGATAACTGTCCATGCCTTGCTTTATCGGATGATGCTAGTTTCCATTTCAATGTATATAGAAAGGACTTCAAGGAATTTGCACATTTAGTAAAAATTACATCGTGTCGTCATTACAATAAATAAGAACCATTTTAAAAATATAAATAGAATTTCTATATGAGTTTGCAGTAATGATTGGTATAAAATCAATAATATATACCGAATCTCTGATGCTACTGTCACGACAACATTAAGACTGCCTTCATACAAGATGATAAAAACCCTATAACTCGAGCGCTTTCGGAAGGTGGATCTTTTTTCTTCAAGGGTAAACTAGAAATTTTGTATCAAGACTTCTCGAACCAACGCACTTTTTTTTCTGACATTAAGAACATTAAGACTATAAATGTTATTATATTTTGTTGCCCAAGCTTTCAAGCATTCATCAGGGTAAATAAAGTTACCAGTCGTAGCTTGTTATAGTTTCTGACATTCCAACCCAAAATGAACAGTCAGTTATTTTAAGAACTTATGAATGAGAATATAATAATACGTCAACTATATTATATTTGATATATTGTGTGTTCTCATAATACCAGATTTAATTAGAGAACTGTAGTTTTATCACTTATGTTTTAGTCTTTGCAAACCAGATTAGGTTTATGATTTTTATTAACATCAAATTATCTATTTCTTGTAGTACCAAATTGTTTATTATTAATATTATTTATTTATCTTACTTCAATTACCATTCTCATCATTCAGAAGAACTGGCGAACCAACAAGAATAACGTCCATGGTGATAATGCAATAATATTTTGTGGTAGGATAAAGGATGAATTTTCTACAGTACACCCCTGTTAACATTATAAAGGAAACAGCTCTTGAATTTTAAAGTAATTCAGGGTCCTAAGGTAGTATCCCACAATCCTTAGATTGCCTAATTCAAATATCACAAACACAGGAGAAAGTCCCAACCTCATACCTAATTGTACATATATCTAAGCTCCCTCTCTCTTGAGACGGGCTTCTTCTGCCCCAGAGTGTAGACACAAATATATGGTTAAACCGGTAGGAGCTTCTTGTTACTATATGTAATTGCCTTTACGACCTTTCTACGTCGGGGTGTCATTCATTACGTGCAGAACACATGCACAAAAATTTCTAAAAGTTACGTTAAAAAATACCTTATTACATATATATATTACAAATTAACTATGGGAGAGTGGAATTAAAAGTCATTTCAACTGTGAAATTACTAATCCCAGAATGAAGTGTTTCTTAGCAGTTGTTACAGTAATAGAACAATGACTATTATTTTCACGATGAACTCATTACAATAACCAAGAATAACTACTAGGGTTATTTAGACCTTATCTCAACATATCCTGATATGGCGACAACTTTTAATATACTAAATATCGAAATCTAAAATGCATTATTCTAAGGAACTTTAAAGATATTGACAATGAATTAATAAGTTTTATCATACAAATACGGATATTTTATCAACTTAGATTGTGTTTGTAAAAGAAAAACCTTTAATTATAAGTCTGTGTAGAGCTGTATGTTTGAAATTCATTTTATTGAAATCATCAGATTTAATAAATATTTAACGTTAGATTGGGCAAATTCGTATATATTGATCATGAACTTTGCACAACTGCAATTTGAACTTTGCTTATAGACCGAGTAGGTATACAGAAAGTTAATTTACAGAGTGTGCCACAACAATATCCTCAAAATGATTGTGTCCCACTCTATCATCAGTTGATACAAGAAAGAAAATTGTGTTATATTTTTTTATGTTACTTGTTCATATGTCATTAACAAGGTGTGTGAGATCCCTTCCTGATATACTGAAACATTAACAAGGTGTGTGAGATCCCTACCTGATATACTGAAACATTAACAAGGTGTGTGAGATCCCTACCTGATATACTGAAACATTAACAAGATGTGTGAGATCCCTACCTGATATACTGAAACATTAATAAGGTGTGTGAGATCCCTACCTGATATACTGAAACATTAACAAGGTGTGTGAGATCCCTTCCTGATATACTGAAACATTAACAAGGTTTTGCGTATGAAAGCATTGTAATGTGTATTGATATTTTTATCTTGTATTACATTAATTTTTTCTTTTAATCATACTGTGAGATTTTGGGACACGTGTTTGTGATTCAGTTTCTTTGACAGGAACATTTCTCATCACCATTGATAATCTGCCAAATTGTATTAACATATGCTTACTAATTTAAAA
>NW_013669114.1:0-6532 GCF_000517525.1 Limulus polyphemus
CTTTACTTCTTTATTTACTGTTCTATGCTTTAAGGAAAATAAGTTTAAGAACTTATTTCAAAATGGGAATAATCTATATAAATATATAATCTATAATAATTGAAATTATAATAATTGACTATTTTTCCAAATACTAGTCTACTAAAAAACAGCGAAGACAAGTTACTCTGTACTGACCAAAATTCAGTTTTGTTATTTGATATGGTAACATGAGTGCAAGTGTGGCGCATCATTGTAACTTCTCAATTGTTAGCCAAAAATGGCTCAAAGGTCAATATAATGAAAATATTAAATATATATATAAAAGTGTAATGCTATGAGATTTAATCTCTTTAGTCTAAACAGTTATGTCTTCATGTTATAATCTGTGTTCATTCTAGAATGAAAGAGGCATAATTGATATTTATTTCCAAATTTTTATAGTGGTTGTGAGATTGGTCAAATCTACTGAACCCTTACAGAGATTAATTACTGAAAATAATAGATAAAATATAAAGTTTTTTCTTAAGAAATGTTTGATAACTGTCATAATGTTTGATAACATTATAATGATTTTGCATGTGAAATGTGAAAATTTTCTGATGCATAAAAGTATTTCTAATCTTAAAACAAAAATTACTTTGTATGATATATAAGTAACATGTGAAAAGTAAAAAAGGCACAAGAAAAACATTGCTTTATAAACCTTAAGACTTAATAAAAAAAATTAAATATTTTGCATATGAAAACATTGTATTGTTTACTGATAATCTGCCAAATTTCATTAATATTCGCTTACTAATTTCAAAGTTATAGCATGAAAGAGTTAATTATGAAAAACTCAAGCATACTGCTAAATTAAAACAGGTGAAATTCCCACTATTTTGTTGAGATTAATACAAAACATTAATATTCTAAACATATAGACTTACTATCAGTTATTGTGAAAGTTTCTTCTTCATTTTTCATCGGTTTGATATCCAACAAAACATTCTGCTTCTCATCAGAAAATGGTTCTACCTCCATCTTTAATACTCCAATGATTATACAAAAGCATCACCTGTATATTCTGTAAAAAAAGTTTCACAGTAAGACTAAAGAGAAATAACTTAAGAATCAGAAGTTGACCTGACAAGGATTAGTATAAAATTTTTAAATATAAATTCACATTATCTTGATAACTTTCATTTCAAGTTATAAGCTTTATCTTTTTACATATTTATATTAAAACAGTCACATTATCTGAAATAAAATGACTTTAATACAAAATGAGTAGTAAAACACTCAGAAAACATTTACCAACAATTTCTAAACATGTAATGATTGAGGATTAGAATATTACCCTATTGATTAGATTAGATACACTTCACATGTACCAAAACATGGAAAAATAGAACTATTTTAATTCAGGAGTTGAATTACTAACTTTCAGTCTTTCCACAAATACCAAATGATTTTCTAGATGTTTACATAATTTCAACAAGATACATTATAATACATTGTCGATAAAGCAGTACTACCCACTACAGATATACGATACACTTGACTGGAAGTCACATGATTTTTGGCATGCCTGTGGTAATAGCACCCAAAAGTGTTGGGGATACCCCACCTATCAAACAAAATCCAAAAAGCAGATGAGAAACCAGTCAGCAGTTGTGGAAAATCTGTTAAGTGCACAGAGTTCAATACTTACATCCATAACGTCTCAATTCTTACTGCCTGCAATGTCTACAGTCAGTCACACTTAGAAAGATGTAATAAAGTTAAAAGTAGAAATAAGATAAAATCAAGGCACCCAAAAAATATACATTTCTACTAAACAATGTCTACCATCCTCCACCCTTTTCTGAAAATGACTTATTAAAAAAAAGATCTTAAAAGAATTACAAGACTTACTTTAAGTAGTTTACATTGTCACATTATTTAAGAATAGCACTGGATAGCTGAAACAAGCCCACATAGTTGAAGTTAGTCTTTCTAATTCCAGCTATAATGAATAAATTTAACTTACATATTAAAAGTAGCAAACTACATCTAGTGACAAAAAAGGTTTTTTCCTCATTGAATATTTATATAATAAAATATTTTAAATATTATTATAAAAAAAAATTATTTGCCAGTATTTACATCCATTATTTTCTAATTTAGTTATGAATAATGTTACGTCTCTGGTCGTTTGTTAATTTTCCGTATAATTTCTTTCGTATGAAACTTTAGCGATACAAGTCCTTTCTTAAATATAACTAGTTTATTCTTTCTCAATACAACTTTGCAAACACTTAATTTCCACAGTCACTTTAACTAACACACGTAATAATTCAAAACGAACGACTCACGCGCATGACTCAATTGTCAGTCTTTACCTCTGTCTGCAATTCAATTTCGATTGATTGTCTCACGTTATCCAGAGCACTTATATATACAGGAATAGAGGGCGCCTAGCACATACTGGATTATTCCTGATGTTCCCCGATCCTTCGAGAATATCATGACGTGTTACCGGGGTCACGTGACTACCGCTGTCGTAACACTGCACCTTCTTTAGTATTGTTAAGTCTCCGTTCGTTAGTTAATTTTCCGTAAAAAATATTTCCAAAGAAACTTTACCGATACAAGTCCTTTCTTAAATAAAACTGGTTTAATCTTTCTCAATACAACTTTGTAATACACTTAATTTCCACAGTCGGGCTATAACAAATGCTATAATTCACAACAAACGCCTTATGTGCTCGACTCCACAATATGTCTCTCTCTGTCCGCAGTTCAATTACATTGTTGCCGTCAGTTCTTACCAGTGTTATATATACAAGACTACCACATATCTAGTAGCCTCTCGAAACTTCAGGAAGCGTATCTAATTCACTTTTAAATTTACCAATGTTTTCCATTTGTACTTCTTGCCATTGTTGTTGATTTTCCTGTAGTTGCTGCTGACTTTCCTGCAATTGTTGGAGACTTTCTTCCTGTTTCCTTTCTTGTTCTAGTTGCCACTGTTGTAGTCTCTCTTCTTGTTTCTTTTCTCGTTCTTCCTGTTGCTTTTCTTTTTCCTCCAACAACTGCTGTAATTTCTCTTCTTGTTTATTTCTTTCTCCTCCAACCACTGCTGTAATCTCTCTTGTTTATTTTGTTTTTCGAGCTGCCACTGTTGCAGGTTTTCTTGCCACTGCTGTTGTCTCTCTTCTTGTTTCTTTTCTTTTTCCTCCAACAACTGCTGTAATCTCTCTTCTTCTTTATTTTGCTGTTCGAGCTGCCACTGTTGCAGGTTTTCTTGCAACTGCTGTTGTCTCTCTTCTTGTTTCTTTTCTTTTCCTCCAACAACTGCTGTAATCTCTCTTCTTCTTTATTTTGCTGTTCGAGCTGCCACTGTTGCAGGTTTTCTTGCAACTGCTGTTGTCTCTCTTCTTGTTTATTTTCTCGTTCTTCTTGTTTTTTTTCTTTTTCCTCCAACAACTGCTGTAATTTCTCTTCTCGTTCTTTTTGTTTCTTTTGCTGTTCTTATATTGCTGCCATCAAATCTGCCAAGTCGTAGTTTGATACCACTTCTTGTTTCCATCTTTTTTTTACTCGTCCCACTGTCTGACACCAATTTGTTATGTATCTGCTTGTTTGTTTGTTTCTGGTAGAAATATTTTCCGAGGACCTTCAGTGATACAAGTCCTTTCTTGATTAAACCAGTTTATTCTTCATCGATACAAACTTTTAGTACACAGTAGTTCCACAATCAGTACGTTTCTCGTCACCTTAAACTTAACAACTTTTATAATACACGCCATAAATCACAGCGATTCACAATCTCGATAATTTCGCTCTCGACGAGTGCAAAACACACACTTTACGGCTCACTAGCTCGAAACTAACAGAATCATAAATTACACAGAACTCAAAAATAACTATTGCTCTCACTTCTTTCATTCCCGCTGGCTTTCACTGCCAGGCTTATATACTAACGAAGAGGCATCTCCAACATTCTCGGACTTCCCCGATAATTCGAGAAACTCCTCACGCACGCGCCAGTAGTTTCACGTGAGTTCCGCTGTCGTTACAGTCAGTTATCTATAACTATACAAGGGCTTTCACGCATCCTAACCACCTGGTTATGCCAATATGAAATACAACTTAGTTACTAAGCTTGATAAATTATAGTGAAATTCTATGATATCGATATAGTAATTTATTATTTTTTGATTATTCAACTGTATGCATAAAACCTAAAAAAATTATTTCATTTCATATCCTCCACGTGCGAAATTTTAAAAGGCTTAGCACAAATGTCGTAAATAGAAGAAATAGTTGTTTGCTTCTATGTTTTAAGAAAAATAAGTTTAATAACGTATTTCTAAATAATAATAATCTATATACATACATAATCTATAATAACTGAAATCTAACTCAACTTACCAGTATCCAGATGCCAAATCTAATCCTTGGGAACCTTCCAATGTGTCCAGACAGTCTTCAGTTTGCAGTAATGGAATTTGTTTGTTTTTTGTAGTTAAGCACAAAGCTACACAATGGGCTATCTGTGCTCTGCCCACCACGAGTACCAAAACCCGGATTCTAGCATTGTAAGTCCGCAGACATACCACTGTGCCACTGGGGGGCATTTTACTAAATACTAGTCTACTAAAACACAGCCAAGGCAGGGTCTCTTTGTAGAGACTACAAATCAATTTTATATTATTGGATATCATAACATGAGTGCATGTGCGCCCGGTCATTGCAACTTCTGTAATGATAACCAGGCATGACGGAAAGGTCAATATAATAAAAATTATAAATATATATATAAATGTATAATGTTATTAGATTTATGCTATTTAGTCTAAACATTTATGTTTTTGTGTTGTAATTTGTAGTCATTCTAGAAAGAAAGAAGCATAATTTATATTTATTTCCTAAATTTTTATGTTGGTTACGAGATCGGTCAAATCTGTCGAACATGTAGAGATTCTTATTGAAAATAACAGATAAAATATAAAGTTCTTCCTTATGAAACATTTTATAACTATCTGGACATTATAAAGATTTCGCAAGTGAAATTTAAAAATTTTCTGATATATAAAATATTTTTAATCTTAAAATTAAAATTACTTTGCATGTTGGATAGGTAACTTGTGAAAAGAAAAAAAAATGGTATGAGAAAAACATTGTTTAACAAACCTTAAGAATTAATTTTAAAAATTGATATTTTGCGTATGAAAGTATTGTAATGTTATTTGATAATCTGCCAAATTTCCTTAACATTTGCTTACTAATTTAAAAGTTATAGCATGAAAACTATAACAAGCACAAAATAGTTAAATATTAGGATTACTATATAAGGTTAAGTTAATCTTGATTGTAAGAAGTTCAGCTATTAGTATTGTTAAAATTGTAATGGCCCAGTTACAACAGTTCTCTGTAATAAAATTGCTTTTAGACACAAGGGATGAAAACTATTGCCATGATCATGTGATATTTCTACAAACGTTATGTGTAATCACATGTATAGCACCAGTAGGCAACACATTCCCTGTACTTGTGGATGTCCCAGTCCCCAAGCGTCATTGGGTCTCACACTTGACCAGTACTTAGCTGTGCTGTTCACTGCTGCTAACGTAGTTGCACTGGAACCCAACAACATTTGCTTCATTATCGTCTGGCTGTTATACAAACAAAGTCCGGAAAGAAAGAAATAGGAGATTCTAGACACTGGTTCCTACACAAATAACCAAAAACTGGCTAGACATCATATAAGCACTAATCTCTAGCTTTTGACCATTAGAATTCATTAACACTGATATCTCACTTCCTATTAGAATCCTTTGAGATAGATTTTGTTTTGGAATTTCGCGCAAAGCTACACGAGGGCTATCTGCGCTAGCCATCCCTAATTTAGCAGTGAAAGACTAGAGGGAAGGCAGCTAGTCATCACCACCCACCGCCAACTCTTGGACTACTCTTTTACCAACGAATAGTGGGATTGACCTGAAAGGGCGAGCATGTTTGGTGTGACGGGTATTCGAACCCGCGACCCTCAGATTGCGAGTCGAGCACCCTAACCACCTGGCCATGCCGTTTGAGATAGAAGTTTAAAACAAACCAGAGGGCCCGGCATGGCCAGGTGGTTACGACACTCGACTCGCAATCTGAGGGTCGCGGGTTCGAATCCCCGTCACACCAAACATGCTCGACCTTTCAGCCGTGGGGGCGTTATATATCGGATAGCCCTCGTGTAGCTTTGCGCGAAATTCAAAAAACAAACAAACCAAAGATGACTAATAAAGCATCAACATGTTATTACTTTCAGCCTCCAACCGTACATTCATACTTTGAATTTACATGCATTTTAACTTTATATTCAGTAAAATTGTTACTTTAATAATATTTTAATCTACACATTTTAAAATGTTCAATTATAACCAACTAATATACCTGGCACATTAAGCTTACAATTGGTATGATACACAAGCTACTATTTGTGGATTTAAATTTTACAGATAATTTCATCCACTCAAAAATATTGTTGCGTCATCGAGGTCATGTGATTCTCACGCTCTCTACTTTCTAG
>NW_013669114.1:6863-10433 GCF_000517525.1 Limulus polyphemus
AACTTGTGTCGCTTAAGTTTCGTCGGAACGAAGTTACGGAAAATCAATTAACAAACGGAGACGTAACAATATTTTGATTTGAACGGATAAAAAATATGTCTCACAACTACTATTACTTAAAACACCACGTCAAACCACATTTTTCTAAAATATAGTGTAAATTTAACCTTTATTCTTATCTCTTCAATGAAAATCCATTAGTTGCTGAATAAGTCTGTATTGAAATTAAAATTTTCTCTCACCTGTATTAATAAAGATATCAGGTGCACTGTATCTTCAAATAATGCTTTCTATTTATCTCAATGTTACACATTTTTACCTATATTAATAGCAATGGCAGACTGCCTCCATCTTATACGCAGTTATCGTGGCAACCTACACAGGCCACAATTGCTAGCTATGTTTCAATAGCTATGGTACCATAACATCCTGCCATTTATGAGCCTTAAACTCTACATGATTTATTTGCATCAAGAAATCAATAATAACTAGCAGAATTCAGTTGCATCAGGCCTTTTCAGTTACAATTAGTTTAGTTAGTATTAATATCCATACTGTTACTGCAGTTTATAGCCACACACACTCAGACTAACATAGGCTAGATAAAATATTCTGCAATAAAATACATTTACTGTCCTAGACAGCTGCCAACACCAGTAGCAAAACTATTAAGATATTGCATAACTATTTGTGAGCTGATCCACTTGTTACAGAAAAATAAGTATGCACATCCATTGAAACAACAACTATTACATTTATACTCATAAGAACTCCAGTCATATTATGTGCTCAGAAAGAACACAACTCCTTCACTTCACATTAACGAATTATACATACACACTTAAATTTACTGGAGAGATTTGGTGAGCATTTCACAGTGTGTTTCACAAAAAAGTCTACAATGACTCGATTAGACAGGTTGAGAAAAATGGTTGCCAAGCTATCAAGATATTGAATAACCATTCGTGAGTTAATCCACTTGCTACAGTTGGCATCACAAAAAAAGGACAGACAACCCCAATGAAACAAGGAATATTCCACTTAGATTTATAACAGCCTGAGTCATATTCTGTGCTGAGAAAAACGTAACTTCTTCACTGCAGATGAAGGAGTTATATGCAGGGCCAGATCTAGCTATAGGT
Source organism: Limulus polyphemus (assembly GCF_000517525.1). NCBI lineage: Eukaryota > Metazoa > Arthropoda > Merostomata > Xiphosura > Limulidae > Limulus > Limulus polyphemus. Next base: position 8,006 of record NW_013669114.1, read on the forward strand.
GAGTGAGGCGACTGCCTAAGGTCCTACTGTCTGACTTGTAGATTATTTAACTTTTATATTTAATGTTGCATCTATTATGCATTTTGTATGACAATATCTTAATGTTGAGTCCTCAAGAACATATTTAGATCATATTCTAAATTAAGTATGGCATTTTTCGTGAGTGTGCATGCATTTAACAGTGGGTTATGGGGCCCCACAGCTAGCGCTAGTTAGTTATACTCGTTAGTTTTGTGTCAGCTGCTCTAGAGTCACCTTGACCATTGTTATGGTGACGACTTGTATTTTGTGAGAGATGTGGTCTGTCTCGTACATTCCAGCCGAAACAAGAGAATGGGCGAGTTTTCCATAATAAAGGATTCTAATAAGTTCTATAGAAGAAACTGAAGTTATCTTTCTGACCTGTGTGATTTCTAGGGATATTGAATCAGGCTATCCAGTGCTCTGTCAGAACATCATTGATGGACTGTGCTAAAGTATTGATTGATTGATAAGCTTTAACTCGATTAGTGAAGTAATTGGTAAAAACCAGTACATATCAATTAACTCTTTTAGTTTTCGAGAGAAGACCAGTAATATTCGGGACTGTTCTATGTAAAAGAAAATCAACAATTCTCTTTTGTAATTTACCCTGTTTAGGCTAGCTTTTCCTCTCAGCACTTAAATCATACAATGTTTATGTCACTGCTTAATATATTCATGTGAATGTAACAGTAGAGCCACTATTTAAAATTAGCATACATAAATGCAAACCTTGGTACCCTCCAGTCTTTGTATTATGCAAAGTCTGAAGAATGTCTTACCTCTGAACTCTGGGGCTGAGAAACACATTTTGGTTGATAACGATGGCTTAATACATCTTCATGCACTCATAGCTGCTTGTAAAGGGAAATGAGTTATTTGTGTCCATGTTACATTCTCCAATCTGTTCTGGCCATGATTCTCCTTGCTGCATAGCAAGGAGCGTCCATGCTGCATATGGGTCCTTCAGCTGTTTTTTCAGAGCAACTGATGTGGAATCTATTTTGATATGACTTGATTTTTCTGTGACATAAATTGCTTTAACTCCCGCATGTTGTCTATATTCAGGACATTTAACAAACAGGGTCTCATGTGAGACAATTCATTGGCATTTCCATTTTGCAGGCTCAGATTATACTGTAATAGAAAGTCATACTCACACAACATTGTGATTTAATGTGCAATCATCCCTTCCAGATCTTAAAAGCCCATAAGCCACTTCAATGATGCATGGCCACCTGAATGGCGAATTTTATATCACACAGGTAGTGTCAACAGTGTTTGACAAATACCAAACTACAAGCAATTCTTTTTTTTTTTGTCATACAACATCTGCATTTAGGAGCCGCGAGTTTATGATTAGTGTTCATGATTACAAGTTCAAATCATGCGGCTGTGATAAAATTGCTCTGATTCAACAGTTACTGACATTAATATCGACAAGAATTTGCAATCCTGCCATGGATATGCTAACTCTGGATCTTTAATTAAAGCACACTTTAGGAACAAAAATGCTTGCCCAAATTCTTTGGTCCATCTAAGATATGCACGAGCTTTAGTGAGAGCAGACAGTGACGTAGCAATCTCAGAGATGTTGGTCATAGGTAGAGACCAGTATCACATTGTTGTAATATTTGCAGGATAAGTAGAGACTTCTTCTATTCCCACTATATATGCAAAAAATTCCACTTCTTTGTGCATGTGTGCACTCCCCTGGTTTCAGTTTCAAACCCTTTTTCTTATCCTTTAAAGTACTATATTCGGGTTTTCAACAGCAGATTCTACCGTGCAGCCAAATGTCAAGACATTATTCATATTGAAAGGGCATCTCTTCTTTTTCATTGCCTTCAGTGTACACTTCATAAGCCTCTTGAAAGTTGAGGGTGTGTTACACAAATAAAATGGCATGATGCAAAACTCATTCAAGTAATCTCAAGTGCTAAAAGCAATAGTAAGTCTGCTTTTGTCACTTAGTTTGACTTATCAATACCCAAATGCCATATTTAGAGTGTTTCACTATTGGATTCCTTCCAATACATCCAGATATTCGTCTAATAACAGAAATGCAAAGACACAAAAAGAAACCTTGGCTTCTTGTCCTTCTTTCTGACAGTTACTACAGGAAATGACAGAAAACTTTCTGATAGCTGTATCATTCCATCTTTTAGCATCGATTACACCTCAGTGCTGGCTACATTCATATTACTCCAGGGTAGCTTGAACAGCAGTTATTAAGTCGAATTTACATCATATGTATCTATGTCATGGCAAGTTATTTTTGTTTAACCCGTTTGGCCCCACAAATACATTATCATATTCAACCAACAAGTCATTAAAATTCTATGGCTATGTTGAGTATGTTGCCCTAGCATTTGCTAGATTGGGGGTGTTCTGGTGTATATAAGAT
>NW_013669114.1:11372-15726 GCF_000517525.1 Limulus polyphemus
AGAAAATTAATTAACGAACAGAGACGTAACAGTATTATAAAAGACTGCATTCTTTATTTGTTCCCTTATATGTATGTCCACAATATTCATTTCCAACGACGTGTTTCGCTCAGTACCAATTTTTGTTGGGTTTTTGAAAATGACCATTAGCACCATGTCAAATCGTTGGGTATTTTTATCTTTGTATAGTACCTTGTGTGTCTTTTTAGATAACTTAAGACATTCTATTCATTCTTTATGCATTTGTTCGGTTATCGATTGAATATTACTTACTGTTGTTTTTTAAGATTATAAAAATATAATACAACTTGAAGAACTTAAAAGTATAACACTGTAGAAAAATATCCTTTATGGTATAATTATATCCCTTTTGCTCAGTTTATTTCTACTACTTATAATATTTTTAAAATAATGTTAATTGTAGCCTTATCCAGACGAGGATAAATGAATAATGCATGCTATTCAAATCGCTTTTAAATACTTTTTATGTGAAATTTGTCTTGTATCATCATAACAAGAAATGCTTATTTAATAAATACTCTACCCTGTATATCTTTAAAAGTGTCTTATTACAGAATTTGTCGAATTTTAAGTACAATTAAGTTGTGGTGTGTCGCTTTAGAGCAGATTGTATCGGTTAGCTACTCCGGGTGCCTTCAAATCTTTGAATGAGTGAAATTTGAAAGCAAAGCATCAGGAGTAGGGATTAGATTACGACGGTTGAATAATGTACTCGGTGTAACTGTTGTTTAGGTGTGTAAACTGTAATAAGTTATTCGATCTCACCACATAGATATTGTTAAACCAAAGAGGATTGTTAATATAAGATAAGGTAAATTAATAAATAAGACCATTATTTTTATTTATTACACTAAATTTTGTTTGTAACTAAAACCTTAGGCTAAAGTAAAACAAATTAAGAGTAATAATATAATTATTAATAATACAAATATCACAGTGGTACACCGTACAGTCGGTGTTGCGAGTGATACTAATAGTAATACTAGTAATAGTATTTCATAGTTTTTTTATATAATATAGTTTAGGCTAGTAATAGTACTAGTAGTGTTACTGTTATTATTAACTGGAAGTACTTAAAGTTAAACAACTGGGTTTGAACTTTCATTATTGCGATATTATTAGAGGTAGGTGAATCTTCTAAGTTCCAATAATAAAGATATTTCCTAATGAAGTGAAAGTAAAAGAAACCCCGGTCTCATTCAGTCAATGTATAATTCGTGATTCGATAATTCACCAATTGTTAAAATGTTACTGTTACTAAGTTGGAATCATCTTCAACTAAGAGAGTTTTATTTTCCAAGAGGGTTGATAGTCTTTGGAATGGGTTGCCTTCACAACATGTGAAGGCAGTAAATTTAAGCGAGTTAAGAGAAAGCTTGATAAGTATATGAATGACAAAGGCTGGCGTTAATATTTTTTTTAAATTTATTCATTAATAGTTTTAGTTTAGTTTAGAGTATGGGTCAGTCAAGATGGACTAATAGTAATAGGTCCCATGTTGTCTTAAAGTTCAAATGGTATGTCATGTTAAATACTACAGAAATGTAGTTGCTTGCAAGTTTCACCGTTGATGTTATGGTTTATGAGTTAGTAACTCAAATTTAATACTATGATAATAGTAGTATACTGCATAGTACTCTAGTACTAGTAGTGCATCTGTTCTATTGGTGTTAGCAATGAAACATTAAAAGTAGTTTAACAATTGAGTTTCAACTTGTATGTTTTTTTATTTAATTATTGGGATTTTATAAGTATTGAATGTTCCAATGATAAAACTGATAGTAAAATCTTAAAGTATAAATCATAAATTAATATGTCACTGCTGGATTACTGTTGTGCACTAGTACTAGTAGTAATAATACTAATAATATTACTAAATTTTAGGGTCTACTTTTAGTGTTCAACTCAAGTTAATTGCATTTACGCTCTGCATCCACTGGTAATATTGCCATTTCTATCATGCATTACTAATATTATTAATATTAACTTCTAATCAGAGCAAGCTTCCTACTTAGAGCAAAAGTTAAAATTAACCTGATAAAGAGTATAGCTCATTAAATATACTTCTCTTACATTCATAATTATAAAGATTAGGATGCATTGTTTCATCAGTTGCGTACACTTGCTGTTAATGATATTTTCTACCATAAATTACATATCTCGAGAGGTTCGATCTGCTTAAGAGATTAGTCCTAAGTCCTTATGTTAAGCTAAAAATACAAAGCAATGGGTATAATAAAAGCATTGTAATAATAAAAAAAATTAGATATATTACACATTTTAACTGACACTAAATGAAATTATGAATAAAGAAATAATAGAGTATATCGTAGTTATGGAATATACAAACACGAGCTGTTAGCCTTGAGTACTGTTGTAGATTTAATGTTTATTGAACAATGTGACAACATTATAATCATGTATAAACAGAAATTCCGCAATCTTCCCTAAAATGTGATAATTGAAAACCTATTAAACAGCTCTGACAGCATAACTAGAGTAGAGTAACATACAAGATAAGTTACAACAACACATTACTGTTTAGGTATGAAGTCAAGTAAAAGGACATTCTTAATAGTTCAGCCAAAAACTAATGTTTACAAAGATACAAAATAATAGTTTTAGAGCCACAGGATTGTAATAAATTTATGATGAGAATTGTAATAATCAACAATGTCAAGATGACTAGGGTATTACCTCCTTGTTATTAAATTCATTAACAACATGTTAATGAATTGTGCCCTCCTCCACACACACATACATTTTCATAGTTAACTTTAACCTTAAGTTTGGTTGGTTTACAGAATGTAAGTTAGACACACATTTAAACATAAAAAAAAAACACGTTAGGATGTGAATTGTTTAAATTTTTCACAAATAAGTAAATAAATAATGAAAGTGACATGTAAATGGTCAGGTGTGTGGTATTTTTTTGAGAATAAAGGATGATTGTAAATTTAAGAAGTTTGACCACTATGACAGAAAACAGAGGATTATAGAAGTTTAAAGAGGGCTGGTTAAAGAGGACATTTGAGTATATGAAATAAGACTGGTTGAAAATATAAAAATTAACAGTAGGAATTTTTCTAAATATATTTATATTTAAGGTAAGAAAATTGTTAGGGTGGGACTAGACGATTTGAGGAATGATAAAGGAAGGTGTATCTCTTATGATTGAGGTGACCAAGTTACTAACATTTTACTAATGAAGATTTAAGCAGTAGTTTTCATCCTGAACAGTGCTATATGGAAACATCAAATATAATTAACCATGGCAATAATGTTAATTATGAGCTTGTTAAAAAGAAAGTTGGGAAGTTTAAACAATGATAAGGCACCTGGACCAGAAAATATTTTCCTAAAAGTTTTGAAGGAGGTTAAGGATTGAGTGTGCGAGTCACTTGCCAATATTTTTTTGAAGTCATTGAAAATTATGTATGTGCTAGAAGATTGGAAGTTACTCCCCTTTTCAAGAGAGGTGATTAAAAGTGTCCTAGTAATTATAGGTCTGTTAGTATTACATAAGTGGTGGGAAATGTTTTTAAATATCTGATGAAAGATGTTTTTCAAATTCATTTAACAAAGTTTACAATTTTGTTGTATAGTCAACATGGTTTCTCTAGAGGAAAATCTTATATTATTAATCTTTTGACATTCTTTGAAGAAGTTACTGCTTATGTATGTGTGTGGATTTAGTGTATTCTGTATTTTCAGTTAGTATATGACAAAGCTCTACACAAAAGGCTTGTTAAAAATTATCTCTACGTGTGGGGGGAGGATAAGTTGGATCATTGAATCAAAAATGACTGGATGGAAGAAAGTTGTAAATGGAGTTCAGTAGGGTACCTCAGGGCTCAGTGTTGAGATCTTTGCTATTTTGATTTATATTAGTGACATTGATTAAGAAATGGTTGATAAGTTACTTCAACTTGCTGATGATTTTAAGATCTGGTTGTGATGAGGATGATGCTGCTCTTGATGAAAATAACCTAAACAGTGTTATGGAAGAAAATGATCTTGGTTTTTGGCTGATTAATCTCATTTGGAGTATTTTGTTCAGTCTTGAGCTCCTTACCTTAAGAAGGACATTGAAATGTTAGAAAGGGTTCAAAGGAGGGCTACTAGGATTATCACTCGGATGGAAAGGTTGTCATAAGAGGACAGGTTATGATCTCTAAATTTTTCTTTAAAAATAAAGAGTTAGAGGGAATCTGATTGATGTGTTTAAGATTGTTAAGAAGATTGATACAGTCAGTACATCACCATTTTTTTACTTAACCCTTTCCAAATGGGTCACAGGTCAAAGACCATGTCATTGCGTTTGTTGACTCAT
>NW_013669114.1:16004-24929 GCF_000517525.1 Limulus polyphemus
AAGGTAAATATTAAAAAACACAGTTAAACATTGATTTTTGTGTGTTACGTGGTATGTTGAATGCAGCACTGGTTCAAATTAGATGTTTATGATGTCCAAATACTAAGTCTATAGTTTCATACGAATTAGGAAATCAAATTACCGATATTGACAAGCTAGAACATAACATAAGAGCCTCTTTTCAATTTGCCAAGATATTGCTCATGTAATAAATCAAACAGTGACACCCTGCCCACCCATTTCCATTTTTGGAAACGCTCCCTTATATACACTTCTAAATATGACATAAATAACCAATCAGAAGCTCAGAATGTCCCCCTAGTAGCTTTATCAGCCTTTTTAATGTGTTTGGTTGCCATTCCTTTCTTTCAAACCAAGATTTCAAGGAGGTAGGTTGTGTCTTTATTCTGCTTGAAATTTCATATTTTTATAGACTAAAACACATCTTAGTTACTAAGCTTTATAAATTATAGTGGAATTAAATGGTAATTATGTAGTAATTTATGATTTTTTGGTTATTCAACTCTATATATAAAACCTAAAAAAAATGTTTTCATTTCATATCCTCCACATGTGAAATTTTAAAAGGCTTAGCTACCTACGTCAAGCAGCAACTGAGTACAAAGGTCATAACTAGAAGAGATAATTGCTTGCTTTACTTCTTTATTTACTGTTCTATGTTTTAAGAAAAGTAAGTTTAAGAACTTATTTCTAAATAGCAATAATCTATATACACATATAATGTATAGTAATCAAAATGTGACTGTATTTTACAAAATACTAGTCTATTAAAACACAGCCAAGACAGGTCACTTTGTAAAAACTAAAGGTCAGTTTTATATTATTGGATACAGTAACATGAGTGCATGTGCGCTGCATCATTATAATTTGTGTATTGTTAGCCAGGAATGGCTGAAAGGTCAATATAATAAATGTATAATGTTATGAGATTTAAGCTATTTTGTTTAAACATTTATGTTTTGTGTTATAATTTGTAGTCATTCTAGAATGAAAAAGGCATAATTTATATTTATTTCCTAATTTCATAACGTGGTTACGAGATTGGTCAAATCAACCAAACCTGTACAGAGATTCCTTACTGAAAATAACAGATAAAATAGTTTTTCTTAAGAAATGTTTTGCATGTGAAATTTGAAAATCTTCTGATGCACAAAAGTATTTGTAATCTTAAAATGAAAATTACTTTGCATGTTGGATAGACAGCATGTGAAAAAAAAAAGGCACCAGAAAAACATTGCTTAACAAACCTTAAGACTTAATAAAAAAAAAGAGTTGATATTTTTCATATGAAAGCATTGTTTGCTGATAATCTGCCAACTGTCATTAACATATGCTAACTAATTTAAAAGTTTTAGCATTAAAATTATAACAAGCACAAAATGGTTACGAGGTCGATCCCACGGACTGACCCTGTGCTGAAAGAGTTAATGGTGAGAATGGTAGGACAAGGGAACATAAATTTTGTCATGGTTAGTCATCTTCAGCTGAGACAGTTTTAATCTTTAATAAGATGGTTCACCATTAGTATTCGTTGCTTTCAGATGATGATGGATGCAGTAAATTTAAGGGAGTTTAATGGAAGGCCTTATAAGTATTTAAATGGTAAAGGCTAACTTTAAGGATGTTATTATTTTTTTAAAGTTTAGTTTAATGGATGGGATATCCTCAATGGATCAACAGGCCTGTTGTTCTTAAATGTTATGTTATGACTTGCTATCTTTTTTGCTGTTCATTGAGTAAAACACTTAGCTGTTTTGTGTAACATTACATCACAACAAGACTGACAGTAATTTTTAAAGATTTATTAAAAATGTTCACTCTTTTTGTGATGTAATATCAATATAACACCATTATATACTATATAGATAACACTTTGCTAGCATGATGGGTTATGTGCCATAACAACTGCTAAAATATTTAAAGGTGAAACAGAAGGATAAAATATATCTATAAGGTAGCAGTTCATTATCATTTACATAGTTTCATAAGAAAAAGTGACACATTTTTGTATGTAATAACTTCCTATATTTTTCTTTGGAGTTAATTTCACTAATGATCTAGACAACAAGGGACCACTCAGTCCATCAAGGCTGTCCTTGCACATCCATATTTTAAAAAAGTAAAAATTTAAACCCACACTTTACTTTTCAGGAAACCACTGAATCCACTCCTTATAAGTAATTTTACCCTTAAACTCCTATACAGTGCTTGTGGCTTCCACTTCTGATGTAGTTTCCATTAGTCAGTCATCATGTTAGAAAAGTATAACTATTAACTGAAGCATATCCTGTATTTTCTAATCAAAATATGTATAAAAATGTCCTAAAGTTCTTTTAACTTTTATTACTAGCAACAGAGCATTGTTTTGATGGCTTATCCAACACCATGCCAAGATCCTTTTCTTTAGTAACACAATTGAGTTTCAATCTATATTCAACTTGTAATCCAAGTTATGATAACTGAAATGCATTATCTTCTGTTTACTAAAGGTCATTTACTAACTTTACCCAATTTACCAGTTGGTTCAAGTCACTCTGTAGTACCATAGCATCATCAGTACAGCTAGGAATACCAAGGTAATATCATCAGTTAATTTTATGTATTTACTAATTATGCCCTATCAATATCATTAATGTAAATAATAAGAAAAGGAAGACCCAAGCTCCTTGAGGCACACAATTTTTTACAAAGTCAAGTTTATTATACATGAAATACTTCATAAATGTATGTTATTTTTTTAGTTCTTATCTGTGAAATTAACTTAATTGTATTATGAAGTTATTAATAATAATTTGTAGCAGATAAAGTTGCGTAACAATGGGTTTTTGAATATTTATTGTCATGTTTTTGACTTTATATTCTATTTCACAAGTTTTTAATTTTGTTTACATAAAAAATATTCTTATATATCATTGCTTATAATAAATGTTCACAATATTGTATTCTATCTTAATGCTATTTTTTTTAATGAGTATCAACTAGAAATTCCAACTACTAGTACTAATTAAATATACAAAAAATTACATTTGATGCTACATAAGGTGTTATGTATTTGAACTGCAAAAGTTACTTTTACAATATGTTTTATGTTACATTTGAGATTTAATAATAATAAAAAGTTAATAAACTGAGTAGAAGATACAGTTGATTTGGGTCTTAAATTAGCATGCTTTGAGTTACACTTAAAGTTGAAGTTTTATAGGTTATTAAGAGCTAATTAAGCTATTTTTTTATTTTGTACATTAGCTGGAAGATATAACCCAACATGAACAGTGAGTTAGGAGGCTTGAAAATTGGAATAAATGTAGACATCCAGAGAACTAATGGTAAGTATAAACCTATAAAGTGAAAATATTTTAAAGTTTTATCGTCAGATTTTAAACTTTAGTAGCTTATTTATATTTTGTTTTTGTTTCAGGGAAAAACTTAAAAAGAATATTTCAAAGCAGATGTGTATCTTTGAAGATGTATCTGAAGCTTATGTTGACTGATTTTAGATCCCAAATGCTTTTGAATCACTGTAGTTAATAGCTTAGAAGCAAGGTTAATTTCTACATGATTTGACTAAATTTTGACCTTTATGAAGCTCTTGAAATAAACTGCATGATTTTGTTAAGAAAACTACAGGAAATAACCACAATAGTTAAACTTATTATACTGATGGTAAACTTAGTGGTATGGCTAAGTTGCACTGACATTCAACTTTTACTATTCTACCAGAAAAAAGCCACTGAGCTTCATGTAATATGTTCATTCTTCTGTTTTCTGAGAGAGAAAACTTTGAAAAGTGAAAATCGTATGTTAATGAAGTGTGTTATCAAGTATTCAAGATAGGCATGTTCCTCATAGCAAAAAATTAGTGGCTGCAAGTAAAAACCAGTTTGGCTCACAAAAGATATAAAGGATAAAATTAAAGAAAATCATTATAAAATGTAAATTGACTACCATAATGGAACATTTACAGAATAATATAAAATCAAGGGAGTTGGTTACATTGGAAATTGAAAAATTTATTAAAAAAATTGCCTGAAAATGTCAAAATTAGTAGTAAGGGTTTCTTTAAATACGTTATGGGTAAGAGAAATGTGAAGATAGGAGTAGGGTCTTTGAGGGATGATATAGGAAAACTCATTTTTGATTATTATGAGATAGCTGGGTTATTATATTTATGTGGAGAGACGTACTATTTTTCTATTGTTTTTTCTTTCTTTTTCCAAACACTTTTCATTCGATTGCCATTCCTTCATTTCTTGGTGGATTGACTTGAAACTTGGTTGTTATACCTTGGTCCAATATGCCCAGACATCTTTTTCATTTTTTTTGATTTAGGCATTTTTAAGGATTTTATGGAGTCAAAGGTCAAACAACCCAAAAATGTATGTTCGGGCTGCTGTGTAGTCATATTTACAAGATGAAAATTGGCACAAATATAAAGATTCAAGCATCCAACACATTGACATGCAAAAAAAGCTCAATTTTCCTATTTTGAGCGTGTTTGTTTTGTTGTTGTGTTTTTTTTTGGAAGGGGGGTGAGTGGGGGGTTAGAGCTTGCAAAAGAGCATAATGTTGAGGTATGTGGTCAATTACTGGGCCATATTTTGACAAACTTACATGGGAGTTGATACAAAAATACTTTTCTGTAGGTCCCACATGTTGACATACAAAAAGGGTGGACTTGCCCATTTTTAGTAATTATAGAGGGTCAAGATGCCACAGAAAGCATAATTTTAGAGTTTTTTAATAATTCCTCCACTGTATTTCAGCCAATTTACATGGGATTTGGTACGAAGATACATTTTACAGGTCCCTTACATATACATACAAGAGTGTTGGATGAGTCCACTTTTGGTCATGGGGGTGGGATCAAAACTTTAAATAAACCCATAATTTTAGGAGTTTCAGTCAATTACTTCACCTTGTTTTGACCAATTTGCATGGAATTTGGTACAAATATTCTTTTCTACAAGCAACATACATTGAAAAAAAAAATGTTGGACTTGCCCATTTTTCTGTGTTTTTCATAATTTTTGTGGTGTAAAAATTGGTGATGTTGGGATTATGTGGTGGAGACATGTTACATTCACCTGCAAATGTTGGCCTATTTAATTAAATTCTACTTTCTCTCAGTTTTTACTAATGAAGATTTAAGCAATATTCCTTATCTTGAACATTTGCTAGAAGGAAATGATGATCACATTAATTCTGAGCTTATTGAGAAAAAATTTAGAAGTTTAAAGAATAATGATGTTCCTGAACCAGATGATATTTTCCCAATGATTTTGAAGATTAAGGATCGGGATATGTGAGCCACTTGCTACTGTTTTTGTAACTCCGTGAATAGTTGGCAGATGCCAGAAAATTAATAGTTTGCTAATGTTACTTTTTAAGGGAAGTGATAAAAGTTGTCTTAGAAATTATAGGCCTATTAGTCTTACATCGATGGTAGAAAAAGTTTTTGAATGTCTGATTAAAGATACTTTGGAAAGTAATTTAACAAAGTATAAAATTTTGTTGGTTTCTAAAGAAAAATCTTCCCTTATTAATCTTTTGGCATTTGTTTTAAGAGGTTACTACTTATGTAGATGAGAGTATGGGTGTGTATTTGGTATATTTGGATTTTCAGAAAGCATTTGGTGAAATGCCATGTAAAAGGTTTGTTAAACAAAATATCTTTGTAGGAGTGGGGAACAGGTTGGCTCATTGAATAGAAAACTGGCTGGATGGAAGAAAGCAGAAAGTTTTTTATAAACAGAGTTCAATCAAACTGTATCAAAGTCACAAGTGGGGTACATTAGGGCTCAGAGTTAGGACATTTTTTTTTCTTATTTACATCAATGACTTAGATAAAAGAATGATCAATAAATTATTTAGATTTGCTAATGATATTAAGGTTTGGGTGTTGCTAGTTGTAAACAGTATGCAACTGCTTTAATAAAGGATTTGGATTATTTAGTGAATTGGGTGAATAAATGACAGATGTCTTTTCATTATAATAATTACAAGGTATTGCATGCAGGGTATCATAATTTGAATTATGAATGCAATTTTGATGGAAATAACCTTAACATTGTTATGGAAGAAAATGATCTTGTTGCTCTAATTAACCAGTCTCTTAAGCCATTCAAGCTGTTGTTAGTGGCAGGTCAAATAGGATTTGAGGTTGTATCTACAGAAATATTGAATACAAGTCTAAAGAGGCTATAGCTTCATTGTATAAGTTATTGGTTAGTCCACATTTAAAGTATTGTATTCAGTCTTGGGTCCCTTATCTTCGGAAAGGGCTCAGAGAAGGACTACTAGGATACATGGCATGGCAAGGTTGTCATATGAGGACAAGTTAGCATCTCTGATTTATTTTTTAATAAGAGTTAGAGAGGATGTGATTGAGGTGTTTAAGATTCTTAAGTGAATTGATAGTGTTGATACATCAGCCTTTCTTGTACTTAATGGTGAGACTAAGGGACACAAATATCAATTTTCACAGGGTTGGAATCAACTTCAGCTAAGACAATTTTACATTTCCAATAGGGTGGTTGGCTTTTCAAATGGGTTGCTGTCAAATGTGGTGGATGCAGTTAATTTAAGGGAAAGCTTGTTAAATATTTGAATGAAAAGGGTTGGCTTTGGTGTTTTATTTTACAGTTTAGTGTATGGGATGGCCTAGATGAACCAACAGGTCCTCTCTTGTTCTTAAGTTATATACATAAATACATATATATATATATACACACATATATAATATGACTAAAGTATAGCCAGGAATGTGTTTTTAATTTAACTATCTGAAATACAGGTGGAAAAATAAAATAACATTTGCATATTTTTTTAATTAAGATACGGAGTATTAAAGCCAAAATCTAGTGATAAAAGGTAGTTTAAATAATATGCAGGAATTTTATTTTTATTGTAGTAATTAATGAAAGTACTTGTAACAGTTTAGAAACTTCCATAACTGGAAGTTGACAAGTTAGTGTAGGTGTTTTAGATTTAGTTTGAAATTAAAGGTTAGTTGTTTGACACAGTTTTAATTCACCTGTGGAGATTCTCATAAGATAAGTTCGAGGCCACTGAGGTTTCAACTTTATATATATATATATATATATACATATATATAGGTATATACTGGTGAAATTTTTAAATGGGTTAAAGTATTCATCTGGCCTGCATGTAACCTACTAAATGTTAGTTAGTTATTTAGGTTAAATCATCACTTCAAGAATTATTCAGAATTAAGTTATTGGATTTTTTTCATGTTTTTTTCAATACTTTAAAAACACCACAGGTAAAGTTTGAATTACAAAGCCCAACCATGGTCTGAATTGATAAACTAAACAGAACAAGTTAAGAGCAAAAGTAATAATTCAGTGTACTTGTTTATATTGTATATTAAAGCTTGAAATTCCTGAAGTTCATGATTAATGATAAATTTTTCAACTTTTTGATATATAAATTATATAATTATAGTTAGTTCTAACATTTATTTTGGGAATTTAGAGTGAAAAGAGATTGCAAGTTTTCAATGGTGCTTACATTCACACAGATGTATGCTGAAAACTATCTTCAGTTTTTAAAAAAATGCATCCTTTGTATCAGTTTTGAAACTTCAAATGCTGGAAATGCTTCAAAGATATATACTGAAAGAATGGTGATAAATAAAACTTCATCATAAATTACTTCGGTGCAAATATTTATGGTAGAAGTAGTTTCACAAATGGGGGTCCTTTCTTCAACTCACAAAGAGAAACAAAAATCAAGTGTTCATAATGAAGTGACCTGTATATGTATTAAACAAAACTATATTGTTGTATGCAGTGTTGAACATTTTATTATCAAAAAATTGTTTCAGTGTAATAAAAAATGAAGAATATCTAGTAATGCTAATGCATTTAGGTACGTTTGACCGATGAATAATGAGAAATTTTGTGTAACATGCTACAATATGACATATCATAATTTCATTATACTTGTATTATAGAGATAGTTTGCATTATTAGCTTAATATATGGATTTAGGACTAATCTAAATCTCATGAGCTGGCCAAGACTCTTGGAATAGTATTGGGTTTACAGCCAAAAAGATCTTTAACATTGAGGAGTACCCAACTGATGAAACAATTCATCCTATTCTTTACAAGTAAGAACATGAGAAAAGCATACATAGCTATTTCCACTACTAGGTTGATTTTTAGCTTCATGTTAAGCAGGTAGCTTGCTCTGATCAGCAGTTAGTATGAATTATATACTTTCCTCTGTAAAGGTTAGTAAAAACTGTAGTACAATAAGTAGATAAAATTATTTAATTTAACAGGGTATTGAATAAATTTAAGAAGGAAAAAGTTCATATTTTAGACTGTCACTGTACACTATTGCTTATATTTTGGCTTCACCAGTTGTTGGAGTTTGAAGAAGAGCTTAGATAACTTAAAACCCTTGTATGAGTTAGAAAAACATATTTTCTTTGTAATTGACGATGTTTACTATCCATAGACTTGTGTGAAGACAGTTGATAGTTGTCTGGCTTGTGTTGGGTGCATTACGAGTGCTTGAGTGTTAGTTTTAGGGATTACCAAAGAGGGATCTAGGTCTACTCGCATGTGAACTGTGATCACTATACATCGTATCAAGCGTTTCAAACAACAGACTTGGATCTCTTTAAAATGACAGTCATTAGCTAGTCTTTCTTTTAGGCTTCAGCCTTTCCGTTGCTTTGTAACTGTGCTAATTTGTATCAATCAATAAAAACGTTATTTTGGTTATTATAGTTTGCAGTTCTTTCAGAATTACTACATTCAAGTATTATGAATATAGTGAGTACCGTATTTTTCGGTGTATAAGACGCATTTTGTTACCCCAAAATTTGATATCAAAATCTGCTTGCGTCCTATACACCGAAGGTATGAATAAT